>NW_017670532.1:461762-548435 GCF_001879085.1 Nicotiana attenuata
GGGGGGGGGGGGTGTCTATTCTTTGTATTGTTGCGGCTGACTTCTCGGTCTCAGGCGTTCTTTTTTGTTGAAGAAGATGACGCCTAGCGTCCTTTTTTTCAGAAAAATGGCGGATCTCCTCCTCTAGTCTAGGGATGTAGGTTAGCTTTTTATTAGAGGAAGAAGGGTTTTTTTTAGGGTATTAGGTTTAATGGGTATTGGGTATTGGGCTTAATTTAAGAGATTGAGGTAGGTCAATGTCTTGTTAGGTCTTAAAATGGGCTCCAAGACTCCAAAATTATTGATCAAAACCATAGCTAAATTCCTTTAATATAAGATAACTATACTACATAATGCAAAAACTAATTCTAATTAATTAAACTAAACTATATTAAAACATGAAACTATTATATATATATATATATATATATATATATATATTTTTTTTGTATTTTCAAGATTATATAAAGATAAAATAAGGTACTATTTTTTTAATTTTATGAAAGGTACATAAAATAAAATATTTTTTTAATTTTCATTTTGTGACAAAATAAAGTAAAAGAGTAAAAATTAGTTGAAATAACTATATTAGACCTAAACTAAGTATTTAAATGCTAAAATATGTAAAATCTTGGGGAGGGTCAAAAATCACATGTCTACAGCTGCCCCTCTTTGACTGGAAACACGAAGTATTTTCAGACAAAGAACGACTAGACAGGTTTTTTGACCCGACCCTTATTTAGGGAGACCAAAAACTAAGAGAAAGGAGGATGTGACCGAGCCCTGGTATATGAGCTGCCTACATATCCTTGGCTATAAAGGAATCAGGCCACGTGTAGTTCAGAAGTAGGAACAGTGATGAAGTATACTGAGGTGGAGAGCCGATCGAGGTGCCGTTCTGTCGAGGTTCCGGTCTGCGGTCCTGTTATTACATCAA
Source organism: Nicotiana attenuata (assembly GCF_001879085.1). Classification (NCBI taxonomy): domain Eukaryota; kingdom Viridiplantae; phylum Streptophyta; class Magnoliopsida; order Solanales; family Solanaceae; genus Nicotiana; species Nicotiana attenuata. Next base: position 462,679 of record NW_017670532.1, read on the forward strand.
AAATAAAAAATGAAAAAGACTAACTAAGCCTGTCAACTATGAATTACAAGATTCCTATCTACAAGTCTTCTAAAGCTTGATCTTGAGTCTTGAAGGGCTCTTTATGTAGACTTTAGATTTGAACCTTGACGCTTGCTAGCTGCAGATGCTAGTTCATTCTTCTTCGGATCAAGACCGGACATGCAATGCTCGTAATTTCAGCCATGTCTTGAGCAGTTCACATCTTTCTCTACTTCTGCATTTTGGATTCACTTCTTTCCTTTTTTTTTTATTCTGGATTGTGACTCACTTCTGTTGATCGTCTCAGACAGTTGACTCGCATTCTTACCGCGAGCTTCTGCTACTTCTAACTTGAATTGAATTCTGAAATGACATCCCTTGTTCTCCAGGTGGGCGCCTGATTGCCAAAACTTGAACTGTATTCCCTTGTTCTCCAGGTGGGCGCATGATTGCCAAAACTTGAACTGTATTCCCTTGTTCTCCAGGTGGGCGCCTGATTGCCAAAACTTGAACTGTATTCCCTTGTTCTCTAGGTGGGCGCCTGATTGCCGAAACTTGAACTGTATTCCCTTGTTCTCCAGGTGGGCAGCTGATTGCCAAAACTTGAACTGTATTCCCTTGTTCTCCAGGTGGGCGCCTGATTGCCAAAACTTGAACTGTATTCCCTTGTTCTCCAGGTGGCCACCTGATTGCCACAACTTGAACTCTATTCCCTTGTTCTCCAGGTGGGCGCCTGATTGCCAAGTCTTGATCTGTATTCCCTTGTTCTCCAGGTGTGGGCCTGATTGCCAAAACTTGAACTGTATTTCCTTGTTCTCTAGGTGGGCGCCTGATTGCCAAAACTTGAACTATATTCATTTGTTCTCCAGGTGGGCGCCTGATTGCCAAAACTTGAACTGTATTCCCTTGTTCTCCAGGTGGGCGCCTGATTGCCGAAACTTGAACTGTATTCCCTTGTTCTCCAGGTGGGCGCCTGATTGCCGAGACTTGAACTGTATTCCCTTGCTCTCCAGGTGGGCGCCTGATTGCCCAAAGTTGAACTGTATTCCCTTGTTCTCCGGGTGGGCGCCTGATTGCCAAAACATGAACTGTATTCCCTTGTTCTCCAGGTAGGCGCCTGATTGCCGAAACTTGAACTCTATTCCCTTGTTCTCTAGGTGGGCGCCTGATTACCTAAACTTGAACTGTATTCCCTTGTTTTCCAGGTGGGCGCCTGATTACCGAAACTTGAACTGTATTCGCTTGTTTTCCAGGTGGGTGCCTGATTGCCAAAACTTGAACTGTATTCCCTTTTTCTCCAGGTGGGCGCCTGATTGCTGAAGCTTGAACTACATTCCCTTGTTTTCCAGGTGGGCATCTGATTGCCGAAACTTGAAATGTATTCCCTTGTTATCCAAGTGGGCGCCTGCTGCCAAAACATGCAATGTATTCCTTTGTTATCAAGGTGGGCGCCTGCTTGCTTTAATTTGAAATGTATTCTCTTGTTCTCCCAGTGGGCGCCTGCATTACAACAAAACAGATAAAACAAAAGAAACTTTTCTGCCCCAGTTTGGTACCTGGGCACATCGGTGAGTGTTAATCGAATCATGTTACCTAAAAGAGCTCTAAGAATTTAAAAGCTAAATCCCATTATCCTGAAAATTTCAAATTAAATCTCATCTCAAAAGTGAAAACTTTAAAGCTAAATTATATTTCTTAAAGGTAGAACTTACGTCAGATCTTGTCATTTATGAAGGTCTCAGAAACTTACTAAATCCCGTTATCCAGGAGGGTCCTGAAAACTTACGGCCGAACCTGTCTGGCACATGCTTTCCTCACGGAGGGTTCCTCCGGAACAAACGAAATTTCCTACCCCTGTTTCAATGAAAGAAAAATCTTATCGGTTTGAAAATGTGGTGGTTAGTTTGCGGCATTCTTGCTGAAGGCGGCCTTTCCACTGCCATGCTTTGTTCTGATTAGCTGCCTCCGACTGGCAAAGAATTGTTTGACCTTCTGATTGCACCTTAACCACAGGACCCTGAATGACCTGAGTGCCCTACACCCAACCTACTGTTTTACATTTCTGTCCTTCCAATTTGAACCTCTGTATTTCCCCAAAATTTACCAAAACCACTCGACCACTTGAACTTCCACTAACACCTTATTTTCCATTTTGCATCATGCTATTTTTGGTATGCTTTGGCCGCACTTTGCTTTGTGCAATTTGGAAGTTGGTAATAAGCTTTGAAATCCTTTCTTACTTGCATAACAAGGCTAACATTGGAAAAGCCTTAGAGAAGTGGACCCAAAAGAAAATGAAATGCAATGATTTCGAGAGTTAGGAATAAAGAATAAAATTCGAAACAGGATGACTGTTTGAGGAAGAAAAGGAAAAGAGACTTATTTGAGTGAGGTAGCTGGCACCAATGATCATGATATGCATTTCAGATTAATCAGCCTAGCCTGTTCAACCAACCACCTTTCAGTTTTCATACTTTATGCCCTGGGGTTTCCATAACTGAATCTTTCTGCGAAGTCATCAACCTCATTCGTCTTGCGGCGCCCTGAAGGGTTTTCGCCAACAAACCTCTCTCATTTGTTCATCTCTCAACTCACCATCGCCTTACGGTGCCCGTGAGGGTTTTCATCAATAAGATTATCTCATTTTAGTTTCTCTCAGCTTTCCATCGCTCTACAGTGCCCATGAGGGTTTTCACCAATAGGACTCATTTATTTACTTTCCTTGTGTAAAACGGAGTATTGCCCCTGATGTGAACCATACCTCTATCTCGCTTGACTTGGTATTCTCAAAGACTGATCGGAAGGTCTTTCTTTGGACCGCAATGTAGTCTCTTATTGTATGCTCTTGCCATTCTCTTTTGATACAATTGACTATGACATACTGCCGCCAGTCTTTTCTTGTCAATCAGACTTAATTGCTCCAACCGGGTTTTGACTCACTCGTCGTCATCAATTTCAGCTTCAGCAACGATCCGAAGGGATGGAATTTCAACTTCCGCGGGTATAACTGCTTCAGTCCCATATATTAACGAATAAGGAGTTGCTCCTACTGAAGTGCGAACAGTAGTGCAGTAACCCAGCAAAGCAAAAGGCAACTTCTCATGCCACTGCCTAGAACCTTGCACCATCTTTCGATGTATCTTCTTTATGCTCTTGTTGGCTGCCTCAACAACTCCATTTGCCTTTGGGAGATATGGAGTGGAATTTCGGTGCATAATCTTGAATTGTTGGCATACCTCTTTTATCAAATGGCTGTTGAGATTCGCCGCATTATCTGTAATGATTACCTTGGGGATTCCGAACCGGCAAATGAGATTTGAATGAACAAAATTCACCACTGCTTTCTTGGTCACCGACTTGAAAGTTACAGCTTCGACCCACTTTGTGAAATAATCAATGGCCACCAGAATAAACCTGTGCCCATTCGACGTTGCCGGCTCGATCGGTTCAATGACATCAATGCCCCAAGCAACAAAGGGCCAAGGTGCGGATATTGTATGCAATTGAGACGGCGGAGAATGGATCAAATCTCCGTGTACCTGGCATTGATGACACATGCACACAAAGCTGATGCAATCTCGTTCCATGGTGAGCCAATAATACCCTGCTCGAAGAATTTTCTTCGCCAAAATATACCGACTCATGTGCGGTCCACAAATTCCAGCATGCACTTCGGTCATGATAGTCGTGGCTTGTTAGCATCTATGCACCTCAGCAGTCCAAGATCCGGAGTTCTTTTGTACAAAGCTCCTCCACTTAAGAAAAATCCACTTGCCAAACATCGAATTGTTCTCTTTTGATCTCTTGTGGCCTGTACCGGACATGCCCCCATCCTGATGTATTCCCGGATATCATGGAACCATGGTTCACCATCAAGTTCCTCTTCCACCATGTTACAATAAGCATGCTGATCACAGACTTGAATATGCAAAGGGTCAATCTAAGCCTTATCTGGATGATGTAACATTGACGCCAGAGTAGCCAAGGCGTCAGCAACCTCAATATGGATCCTAGGGATATGCCTAAACTCTACTGATCTGAATCACTGACAAAGATCGTGCAGACATTGTCGATATGGTATGAGCTTCAAGTCTCGAGTCTCCCATTCTCCCTGAATCTGGTGCACCAACAGATTCGAATCTCCCAAAACCAGCACTTCCTGGACTCCCATGTCCACAGCTAACCTTAAACCCAAAATGTACGCTTCGTACTCAGCCATGTTGTTGGTACAATAGAAACGGAGCTGGGCTGTGACAGGGTAGTGGTGCCCCGTTTTAGAAATGAGCACAGCTCCTATTCCAACACCTTTCATGTTAGCGGCTCCATCAAAGAAAAGTTTCCAACCGGGCTTTTCATCCCGCTCAACCTCATCAATATGAATTACCTCTTCATTAGGAAAGTAAGTCTTCAAAGGTTCATATTATTCATCCACTGGGTCCTCAGCCAAGTGATCGGCCAAAGCTTGGGCTTTCATCACAGTCCGAGTCACATAGACGATGTCAAAATCTGTGAGCAAAATCTGCCACTTTGCGAGTCTTCCTGTGGGCATAGGCTTCTGAAAGATATACTTTAAAGGATCCAGGCGAGAAATGAGGTATGTAGTGTAGGAAAACAGATAATGCTTCAACTTCTGCGCTACCCAAGTCAAGGCGCAACTGTTCCTTTCAAGGGGAGTATACTTAACCTCATAGGATGTGAACTTCTTGTTGAGATAATAGATGGCTTGCTCCTTCCTATCCGTGATGTCATGTTGACCCAACACACAACCAAATGAATTATCCAGGACAGTCAAATAGAGAATTAAAGGTCTCCCGGGTTCCGGCGGGACCAACACATGTGGGTTTGACAAATACTCCTTGATCTTATCAAATGCCTCCTAGCACTCATCAGTCCATTCGACCGCAACATCCTTCTTTAGCAACTTAAAGATGGGCTCACAAGTTGCCGTGAGTTGAGCAATAAACCTGCTGATGTAGTTTAAACGCCTGAGCAGACTTATCACCTCAGTCTTATTAGTTGGGGGTGGAAATTCTTGGATAGCTTTGATCTTTGACGGATCCAGCTCAATGCCTTGCCGACTGACTATGAACCCTAACAGTTTTCTAGACGGAACACCAAATGCACATTTTGCAGGGTTGAGCTTAAGATTGTACCTGCGGAGCCTTTGGAAAAACATTCTCAAGTCTCCGACGTGGTCGTACTGCTTCCTGGACTTTATGATCACATCATCTACATAAACCTCAATCTCCTTGTGTATAATGTCATGGAATATAGTGGTCATTGCTCTCATGTAAGTTGCCCCAGCATTTTTCAAACCAAATGGCATGACCCGGTAGCAATATGTTCCCCATGGCATGATGAATGCCGTCTTTTCCGCACCTTCCTCATCCATTAAAATTTGATGGTATCCCGCATAGCAATCTAAGGAAGACCCAATCTCATGCTTGGCATAATTATCAATCAAAATGTGGATTTGGCAACGGGAAGTTATCCTTTGGACTTGCTTTGTTGAGATCACGGTAATCAACATATACTCTGGTCTTACCATCTTTCTTCGGCACATGCACAACATTAGCTAACCAAGTGGGATACCGCGTGACTTGAATGATCTTTGCATCAAGCTACTTTGTGACTTTTTCTTTGATCTTCACACTCATGTCAATCATGAACTTCCTTAATTTTTGCTTGGCGGGAGGGAAAGCTGGATCAGTTGACAATTTGTGAACCACCAAGTCGGTATTCAAACCCGGCATGTCATCATACGACCATGCAAAAATATCTTTATATTCAAACAATGCTTTGATTACTTCTTCCCTGATTTATGGTTCAAGATGTACACTTATCTTGGTTTCTCTACTTCCCTTTCTTCCCAAATCTCATAACGCCTTTCATAGGCGAAACCCGAAGTAGGACACACTCTCCAACCATGTAGGAAACATCACGAACCTTGTGGTCCGCATAACTCTTCTGTCTGGACTGGGCCGTGCGCAGTCTTTCCTAAATCACCTTAACCTTCTGCAAAGCATCCTGAACCAAGTCTGTGCCCAATAATCTAGCCTCACCCGGCTCGAACCACCACTGGAGATCTACACCGCCTACCATATAAAGCCTCATACGGTGCCATCTGAATGCTGGTATGATAACTGTTGTTGTAGGCAAACTCCGCCAATGGCAAGAACTGATCCCAAGACCCTCCAAAATCAATCACACACGTACAGAGCATATCCTCAAGAATCTGAATAGTGCGCTCGGATTGTCCGTCCGTTTGAGAGTGAAATGCTGTGCTCAACTCCACTCGAGTACCCAACTCATACTGTACGGCCCTCCAGAACCGTGATGTGAACTGAGTACCTCTATCGGAAATGATGGAAACTGGAAAACCATGCAGGCGGACAACCTCCCGAATATAAATCTCCGCCAACCGCTCTGAAGAATAGGTAGTACTCACTGGAATGAAATGCGCGGATTTGGCAGCCGATCCACAATCACCCAAATGGCATCAAACTTCCTCAAAGTCCGTGGGAGCCCAACTACGAAGTCCATGGTGATCCACTCCCACATCTACTCCGGAATCTCTAACTGCTAAAGCAATCCACCCGGTCTCCGGTGCTCATACTTTACCTACTGACAATTGAGGCACCGAGCTACAAACCTAACTATATCTTTCTTCCGCCTTCACAAATAGTGCTGCCTCAAATCCTGATACATCTTCGCGACACCCAGATGAATGGAATACCGCGAACTATGGGCCTCCTCAAGAATTAACTCCTGAAGCCCATCAATATTGGGTACACAAACCCGACCCTGCATCCTCAATACCCCGTCATCAATAATAGTCACAACTCTGGCATCGCCCTGCAGAAACCGATCCCCGAGGGCACAAAATTTGAGGGTCATCAAACTGCCGCTCTCGAATACAGTCGCACAAGGAAGACCGAGAAACCATGCAAGTAAGGACCCGACTAGGCTCCGAAAGATCCAATCTCATAAACTGACTGGCTAAGGCTTGAACATCCATCGCCATGGGCCTCTCTGCTGCTGGTAAATAAGCAAAACTCCCCAAAATCTCCGCTCGGCGACTCAAAGCATCGGCTACCATATTGGCCTTGCCCGGGTGATACAAAATAGTGATATCATAGTCCTTCAACAGCTCTAACCACCTCCTCCGGCGCAAATTAAGATCCTTCTCCTTGAACAGATTCTGCAAACTCCGGTGATCAGTATAAATCTCACAAGCCACACCGTACAAATAATGACGCCAGATCTTCAAGGCGTGAACAATAGCAGCTAACTCGAGATCATGGATAGGATAATTCTTGTCATGTACCTTCAACTATCTTGATGCCTAGGAATCACCCTACCATCCTACATCAATATCGCTCCAAGGCCGACCCTCGAGGCATCACAATAGACAGTATAAGACCCCGAACTGGTAGGCAATATCAAAAGTGGGGATGAAGTCAAAGCTGTCTTGAGCTACTGAAAGCTCTCCTCACACTCTTCCGTCCAATGGAACGGGGCACCCTTCTGGGTCAGCCTGGTCATATGTGCAGCAATAGATGAAAATCCCTAAACAAATTGACGGTAATAACCCGCCAAGCCAAGAAAATTGCGGATCTCTGTAGCTGCAGATGGTCTGGGCCAACTCTGCACTGCTTCCACTTCTCTTGGGTCCACCTTTATTCCCTCACTAGATACCACATGACCCATGAATGCCACGGAATCCAACCAAAACTCACATTTGGAGAACATAGCATATAATTTATTCTCTCTCAAAGTCTGAAGCACTATCCTCAGGTGCTGCTCATGATCTTTCCGACTCCGGGAATATACCAGAATGTCATCAATAAAGAAAATGACGACTGAGTCAAGATATGGCTGGAATACACTATGCATCAAATGCATGAAGGCTGCTGGGGCATTGGTCAGCCCAAATGACATAACAAGGAACTCGTATTGACCATACCGAGTCCTGAAGGGAGTCTTCGGGATATCTAGCTCCCGAACCTTCAACTAGTGATAGCCTGAACGCGTGTCAATCTTAGAAAACACACAAGCACCCTATAACCGATCAAATAGGTCATCAATACGGGGTAAAGGATAATGCTTCTTCACTGTATCCTTGTTCAACTGGCGATAATCGTTACACATATGCATAGAACCATCCTTCTTCTTCCCGAATAAGACAGGAGCACCCCAAGGTGATACACTGGGCCGAATGAAACCCTTATCAAGCAATTCCTGTAACTGCTCCTTCAACTCCTTCAACTCAGGAGGAGCCATACGGTACGGAGGAATATAAATGGGCTGATTGCCCCGCAACAGATCAATGCCAAATCAATATCTCTATCGGGCAGCATGCCCGGAAGATCAGCTGGAAACACATCAGAGAAATCCCGTCTAATGGGACTGAATCAACTGTAGGGGTATCAATACTGACATCTCTCACATAAGCTAGGTATGTGTCACAACCCTTCTCAACCATACGCTGAGCCTTAAGGAATGAAATAACTCTACTGGAAGTATGATCTAAAGTACCCCTCCACTCTACTCGCGGCACACCTAGCATAGCCAATGTCACGATTTTCGTGTGACACAGTGTTTATCAACCATTGCATATGAGATGCACGTGAGGAAGATATATCATAGAGATCAAGCAACAATATCTTCTGAATTAAATCGAAAAAATTGCAGTTGGGATAAGGAGAACAGTCTCCTTATGAGGAGAGAACACAATCCTAATCTAGGATAAGGGTTGGAGTTTGTATTGGTCAAGGACTCAAAATCGTCTAAGGATAAGAAATAGAGTCTCAATCAAACTCCAATTACTAACTCAATAAATAACTTAGTTTGTTCTCTTTTACGGGTGTTGCACAAAAATGCAGAAGTTAAACGTGAATTAGGAGCAAAATAGCAAGGCTTTTTGCAAGCAGTTCGTGTGTGATTCAAGTGTGCAAACCTGAAGCTACATGAACCAGATTGAAGAACCAGCTCCATAAAGAGTTTTATGTGTCTTTCTTTATTTCTAGTTCAATTGTAGTAGGCATTTTTATATTGTACCTTTCAGCTTTATCTAGAAGCAATTGTAATAGGTATATTGAGTATTCAAGTTAGAGTAAACTTGAAAGTGTCTCAGCAGTTGAGGCTATGTGCCACACTGGGATTAGAGTTAATCCTTAGGTTTACAAAGAGTTTTTGTAAATGCTGTTTTGGCTCAGTGATTTTAGTGGAAGTTTGGGAAAATCCTACTGAGTAGTAGGTCGTGGTTTTTTCACCTTTTGAGCCAGGTGTTTTCCACGTAAAAATCTTTGTGTTCTTTAGTTTATGCATTTATTATTCCGCAAACTGCAATAGTCAGAACACCTAGAAGAATCAGGTTCTTCTAGAGCGAAAATTGGGTACCATACAAATCACCCCCCCTCTTGTGTGGTATTAACGATTAGAACATCAATAGGTATCAGAACAGTTTATCCTTGAAGAGGTTAATACCTTAGGAAAGATCAACATGAGTGCACCACCTGGAAACTGGGAAGGGCAATCCACTGCTAGGCCTCCACTTTTCAATGGTCTCTACTACTCCTGGTGGAAGAATAGAATGAGAGACCACATCATGGGAGAAGACTATGAGCTCTGGGACATCATCACTGATGGTCCTCTAGCACAACAAAGAAAACTGCTGAAGGATTGGATGTTCCAAAGACAAGAGCTGATTGCACTGGTGAAGACTTAAAGAAGTGGGAAAAAGAATGCTAAGGCCAAGAAGTGGCTAGTATGTGGACTTGGTCCAGATGAGTACAGCAGTATCCAAAGCTGTACCACTGCCAAGGAAATTTTGGACACCTTACAAGTGACTCATGAAGGAACACCTCAAGTGAAGAGGTCAAGAGGAACACTGCTATATTCTCAATATGAGAATTTTACTATGAAGGATGGAGAGACCATCCAAGAGATGTATACGAGGTTCACTACACTGACAAATGAACTTGAGTCTCTTGGAAGGTTTATCCTGGAAGAAGACAAGGTTGAGAAGATCTTAACTAGAGTTCTGCCAATTTCCCGGGAAAGCAAAATCACAGCCATTCAGGAATCCAAGAATATTGCTACCCTAAAATCGGATGAACTGATTGGAAATCTGACTGCCTATGAATTACGAAGGCAGACTATGAAGATGGATGCTCCAAAGAAAGAAAGAAGTCTGGCTCTCAGAATCTTAGAAGGATCAGATCTTGAAGATGATGAGATGGCTGTGATAACCAGGGATTTCAAAAAGTATCTTATGAGAGGAAAGGGTCCTTCAAGAGGAACAACCTCCAACGAATCTCGGGCTCCTGAGAAGCAGACTAATGATGGTTGCTATAAGTGTGGTAAGATAGACCACATGATCAAGAATTTCCCCCAATGGGAGATTGAGTGGAAGAAAGAAAGAGCTGAACGAAGAAACAGGAATAAGAAACATGTCCAACCAAAAAGGAACAAAGGTTCAACTAAAGCTATGGTTGCTGCATGGGGAGAAACCTCAGATGAGGGCTCAGAAGATGAAGCTGAAGATGAGAAAGCTCTCATGGCCATCGGAGAATCAGAGGATGAACAGGAGGTAAGTATCCTGCATCTTAAAGAAAAGATTAAATTTTTGTCTAAAGAAAGGTTGGCTGAGCTATTATTGGACTTCATTGATGAGTCTGAAATAATAAACCGTGAGAAGGATGTTCTGTCTAGGGAATGTGTTATCCTAGAAGCAAAATGCAAAAGGATAGAGTCTAGGGCTGATGAGAGTGACAACACAAATGCTGAGTTGAAGAACCAGGTTCATGAACTTGAAAATAATGTCCTAGAACTCAGATCTGAAAATATTAAACTGAAATTAAGGACAGGAAAGAAAATGGTTGATCAATCATTTCTCACACTGGAAGAAAATCTAGGAAAAATGAAAGATGAACTATATAAGAAAGATGAATTGATTAAGGCCCTAAAGGAATATTTAGGAAAGGTAAAGCATGAACTAGACAGAACATGCAAGTGGAACAAGGCTTCTGATGCACTCTCCTGGCTGCAAGAACATCACAACAGCAACAAGAGAGGACTTGGGTTTGGGACACAATCTCCAAAATGGGATCCCAAAAACAAGTACCTCACACTTCCTGAAAATACGATCTGCACACACTGTGGTAAGACTGGCCATTAATAAAATGAATGCAATGCAAAAGAAAAGGCCAGTCAAAAGAACAAAGCCTTTGTTCAAGAAAAACACAAACTGCATAGTTGGGCAAAGAAAAATTTATTTCATCATTTTGCCCATAGAAAGAGACCCAAACTAGTTTGGGTTTCTAAGACTAACCCATGATTTCATTTTGCAGGTCCAAGTGAAGGTGAGTAGCCAAATATGGTACATGGATATTGGCTGCTCAAAACATATGGCTGGGAACAAGGACCAGTTCCTTTCACTTGAGAACCTAAAAGGAGGTAATGTCTCCTTTGGAAATTGAAAGAAAGGTGAGATCATTGGGGTTGGAAAGGTAGGAAAGACATATTCTCATTCCATCGAGAATGTCTATTTGATAGATGGCTTAAATATAGCCTGATAAGTGTGTCACAACTGTGTGACAGAGGTAATCTTGTAGCTTTCACCTCTACCAAATGCTTTGTGATTAACCTTACTACTGACAAGATTGTTTTGCAGGGAAAGAGAGTTAACAATATTTACATTGTAGATTTGTCAACTCTCTCTGAAAATGAACTCACTTGCCTAAGTGTGTTAATTAATGATCCCCTCCTTTGGCACAAAAGACTTGGTCATGCCAGTCTAAATTAATTGAACAAATTAGTCTCCAAAGACTTGGTGATAGGGTTACCTAATATCAAGTTTAAGGAAGACAAAGTTTGTGAGGCATGTGCAAGGGGGAAGCAGGTAAGGTCATCCTTCAAATCCAAGAAAATGGTAAGTACGTCCAAGACGTTGGAACTGGTTCATATGGATCTCTGCGGTCCAATGAGAACCATGAGCAGAGGTGGAAAGAGATATGTAATGGTGCTTGTTGATGATTACTCTAGATTTACCTGGGTGCTGTTTCTAACCTCTAAAGATGAAGCATTTGAAATGTTCACTGCTTTTGTTAGAAAAACTCAGAAACAGTTAGGAAATCAACTTGCATCCATTAGGTCTGATCATGGAACTGAATTTGAAAATGCAAAGTTTGGTGAATTTTGTGATGAAAATGGAATAGATCATAATTTCTCTGCTCCTAGGACCCCTCAGCAAAATGGGGTAGTTGAAAGGAAGAACAGGACCCTTGAGGATATGGCAAGGACCATGCTTCTTTCCAGTAAACTACCTCACAGCTTCTGGGCAGAGGCTATAAACACTGCATGCTACATAATCAATAGATGCATGACTAGACCTCTTGTAGAGAAAACTCCCTATGAGTTACTTAAAGGGAGAAAACCAAACATATCCCATCTTAGGGATTTTGGTTGCAAGTGCTATGTGCACAATAATGGCAAAGACTCCCTAGGTAAGTTTGATCCCAGAAGTGATGAGGGAGTATTCTTGGGATATTCTTCACATAGCAAAGCATATAAAGTGTTTAATAAAAGAACTCTGTGTGTAGAAGAAAGTGTACATGTTGTATTTGATGAATCTAACATTCTTTCTGAGAGACAGGAACATGAAGATGAAGCCATTGGACTGGTGAAACAATTCACTGAAGCCACATCTCAAGTCAAAGTGGCATCAAAGGAAGGAACAGGTCCTTCAAATCAGGGCAACCTGACAGGGGGAACTAATCTGAGAGAAATTGATCAAAACTCTCTGAAGGAACCTGTACTTGAACCTGTTCCTCAGCAACAGAACAATAAAGAAGCATCTAGCAGGAACCAGCTGGCAGGGAAATCTTACAAGTACCTGAGCTCTCATCCCATTGAGAACATCATCAATGATCCAACATCTGGAGTCAAAACTAGATCTCAACTGAAGAATCTGTGTGCATTTGATGCTTTTCTGTCCATCATTGAACCCAAAAATGTTGTTGAAGCTTTGCAGGATGCAGATTGGGTCAATGCTATGCAGGATGAACTCAATCAATTTGAGAGAAGTCAAGTCTGGCATTTGGTTCCAAGACCCAAGGACAGATCAGTCATTGGCACAAAATGGGTCTTCAGGAACAAACTAGATGAAGATGGAACGGTTACAAGAAACAAGGCAAGGCTGGTGGTTCAAGGCTACAGTCAAGAGGAAGGTATTGACTATGATGAGACCTTTGCTGCAGTTGCTAGACTTGAAGCAATTAGACTCCTCATAGCCTTTGCAGCACATATGGAATTCACTCTTCATCAGATGGATGTCAAAAGTGCCTTCCTAAATGGCTACCTCAAGGAAGAAGTGTTTGTGAAACAACCTCCAGGATTTGAAAGCAAGGAGTGTCCTGAACATGTGTACAAGCTAGATAAGGCTCTATGCGATCTCAAGCAGGCCGCAAGAGCTTGGTATGAAAGATTGTCAAATTTTTTACTGGAGCATGGGTACAAAAGAGGTAAAATTGACAGCACTTTGTTCCTAAGGGAAAAAGGTAAAGATCTTCTTGTTGTACAAAATTATGTTGAAGACATAATATTTGGGGCCACTACAGAAAGGTTGAGTAAAGACTTTGCAAAACTAATGGGAAGTGAGTTTGAAATGAGTATGATGGGTGAACTCAACTTCTTCTTAGGCTTGCAGATCAAACAAAGTTCAAATGGAACTATGATCCATTAGCAGAAGTACACAAAAGAACTAATCAAAAAGTTTAAAATGGAAGAATCCAAAGAAATAGATACACCTATTGCTACTGCCACTAAGTTAGATATTGATGAACCTGGTTCATCAGTTGATCAGAAGCAGTATAGGGGTATGATTGGTTCACTTTTGTATCTTACTGCCAGTAGACCTGACATTGTTTTCAGTGTAGGGCTTTGTGCTCATTTCCAGGCAAATCCAAAGGAGTCACACTTGACAGCTGTCAAAAGGATATTGAGATATTTGAAAGGCGCCACTGATTTGTGTCTTTGGTATCCCAAAGGTAGTAATTTTGACTTAATTGGATACGCTGATGCTGATTATGCAGGTTTTCTAGTGGATAGGAAGAGCACCTCAGGTATGACACACTTCCTGGGTTCTTGTCTTGTATCATGAGCTACCAAAAAGAAGAATTCAGTAGCTCTCTCTACTGCTGAAGCTGAATATGTTGCTGCTGCTTCATGTTGTGCTCAATTGCTGTGGATTAAGCAACAACTGGTAGATTTTGGAATTGAAGTGGGGTGCATACCAATATTCTGTGATAACACTAGTGCTATAAGTATGACAAAGAATCTTGTTCATCATAAAAGGACTAAGCACATAGATGTTAGGCATCACTTCTTAAGAGATAACTATGAGAAAGGGTTAATCTCCATAGAATTTTGTGCTACTGATAAGCAAATAGCTGACATCTTCACTAAGGCATTATGTAGAGAAAACTTTGAAAGGAACAGGTTGGAATTAGGGATGATTAAGATCACCTAAAAGGTCCAGTTCAGAATGCACAATGAAAAATATATGGAAAAAAAATTTTAAAAAAAAATTTTTGGTTAGGAGTTCTTAATTCATGTAAATATCTAGACTAATTCTTACTCAGTCTCATACTTTAACTAGTATACTCATGTGACATGTGTTTATATGACTCACTGATCTCTTACAAAGTTTTCTATTCTGACATTTGAGGCATAATCAAGAGAAGTTCTACTTGAAGAACCTGGTTCATCAATATATGCTCATGAGAAAGTTCAGGTATGTTTCTATACTTTGCACAATTAGAAAGATGAAATTATCAATCATGAGCAGAAGTCCTTGTTACACCAAACGTCCAAAAAATTTTATCCGTTGAGCAATTGAACCAGTTTCATTAAACTAGGAGTCTAACTATAACGGGTCTCCTCCCTAAAATCTAGCGATTCTCATTAATCACTTAGGAGACCGGAACTCTAACTTGATTAGACTCCTACTTGACCTCTGAAAAGGCTGCCATTACTGCCCTAATCATGACCTCTCTTTAAAAACCCACCAAATCATAACCGTCACTTTAATTCTAAAATTTCTGATCATCTGCCTTCTTCTCCAAAAATCTCCAAAATCCCCAGAAATTCTCCGCCATGACTAATCCCCAAGACAACCCCGGCACTCCCCCACCAGTCTCCCCCAACACCTCATCTTCAACTCCTCCTAGTGAACCCCCAAAACCCAAATTTCGTCGCCAGAAAATGTTAGCTAGAAAAACAGTTGCATCTGGTTCTTTGAGGAAAGTCTTGAACGAAAAACTACAGGCTAGTCAAAGGAAGGAAGTTACAACCAAAGAAAGCGACTCAAGCTCTGAATCTGAGAAATTTATCTCTGCCAGTGAAGGAGAAGAACCTGGGTCTTCTGACACTGACAAGAGTCAAGAAACCTCAGGAGAGGTAAACACTTGCTTATTGTTTTCTGATGTATTAGAAAGGGTAGATAATAGGTTTGTTCTGGTAGGGAGTGCTAAAAATGTTGAAGGGGCTAAATCTAGTAAAATAAGAAAGAAAAAGAAAGGGAAAGTTTTAGCTATATGTGGTAGTGGAGAAAAGGGAGGCATGAAGTCAGGGGGAAATGGGTCAGGTGAAGCTGCTGAGGGTCTGATAAATTTGAGTGAACAACCAGATGAACCTGGTTCATCTGTGGAGGAGACTTTGGCAGATATGCTAAAGAAAGTTGAAGCTGGTTATGATCCAAAGAAATGCAAGGCCTCCTCACAAAGGACCCCTATTCCGTCCAAACCAACTAAGAAGAGCAAAGTTTCATCACCTAAGTTTGCTGCACCTAGGGATAGAGCCACAAGAAGTAGGGTGAGGCAAAGTGAAGCAGAACTGCAAAAGGCACTAGAGGAGAGTAAGAAAAAGAAGAAAGAAAAGGGAAAAGCAAAAATGGTTGAAAGTTCTGAGGCTGCTGTAGAAAAGGAAGAGGAAGAGATGGAACTGGTCCATCAAGAGAGAAGTACGACTGTAGAAGTTCCCACTGCCAAATCAAAGAGAACCAGGTCTTCTGCAAAGAAAACCTCCAAGTCTGTACCTGCTGAATGCTCTCTAGCTAAAAGAACTAGGTCAGCTGCAAAGGGAAAACAAGTGCAAGTTGAGGAAGAAGAGGATGAAGAGTGGAGTGAAGAAGAAGGAGAAGAAGAGTCAGAACAGGAACAAGATAGGTTTGTCAATTTTGGCAAACGAAAAATTCTGAAAGGTAGATTGCTCAAAGACCTAGAGGAGCCAGGCATGGTAAGATTGTTGACTTCATTGGACGCACAAGGATGGAAGGACATGGTCCTTCAGATGGATGGAAGATTGGCCAGAAAAGAACTTGTTGAATTCATGGCTAATGGGACTGTGCAGAATGGGCTGGTAACCAGTATAGTGAAGGGGGTGAAGGTGAAATTTGATGCACCTAAGTTGGGTAGAATCTTGAACATTCCAAGTGAGGGCTATGATGATTACACAAGGCAAAAGTGGCCTTGCCTGGATGGTCTGCCTACTGAACTTCTAATCACTAGGAACTTCTGTGACACTACAGATGCTGAGGAGGTTCCTGAAGCAAGGGCTGTTCAAAAGAGTGAGATGAGGCCAGAGCATAAAGTGCTCTTTGAATTTGTAAACAAATGCCTGCTGCCTAGACAGGAAAGGAGGCACACAGCAAACTACATGGACTTGGTCCTCATGCAGTGCCTAGTGGAAGGAAAGCAGATCAATGGCCTGCTTTCATTGTTAAGCTGCTAGACAGGGTTCTCAATGGTTCAAAGGCTCATGCCATCCCTTATGGGTTTATTCTGACAGCTGTGCTGGACAAGCTGAACGTTCCCTTGAAGAAATGGGAGATGGCTTCCAGCAAAGAGCATTTTGGCATCAAGACTCTTCAGGCCTGTGATTATATCCTCAGTGTAGGCCCTGTTGAACCTGGTTCATCAGTGAAGACTCCAGTAAATAGCAAGGTCAGAGCTTTGGTTCAGGAGGTAGGGACAAAAGATGCTGAGATTGCAAGGCTTCAAGCTCGAGTTGTTGAACTGGAAGAAGAGAGCAATGGGTTAAGAGCTGAACTTGCAAAGGAAAAAGAAAAGAGTGAAGGAATACTCCAAACCATGCTTAATCTGCTACAAACCCAATCCTCTAGCTCCTCAAAGCCTTAGGTTTCCTTGTCCTGTTCTAAACCAGTCTAGAAAACCCCCCAGTGACCCAGATTCGGGACTTTCTTTTGTTTTTGCTCATGGTTGGTAGTTTTTGTTCTTTCTTTTTGTGGACTGTTATGTAGAAGCACTGCTTATCAATGACAATGTGCATTTCTCTTGCTTTATGTTAATTCTGATCTTTATAGTTATTTTTTGTCAAGATGATTTTTTATTAACTAAAGCATGCTTTCACTTGCAGTTGCCCCAGTGGCCATGAGTACTAATTAATATTCTGGGATTCATATTATTTATGCAACTTTTCGATGATGCCAAAAGGGGGAAGATATTGTGCTTAAACTCTATTATCTGAACAGTGATGTTTATGACCTAATTAAATCTGGCCCTTAATGATAAGTTAAAATTTTAAGTGTTGATATTTCAGCTGAGTTCCGCAGGTTCTCTGATCAGTAAAAGCACAGAGTTTGTCATCATCAAAAAGGGGGAACTTGTTGGCCCAAGTTCAGTTAAAGTTTTGAAGATTGACAAATGAACTCAGTAATGGACCTGGTCCATCTGGTGAAACACAGTGTTTATCAACCATTGCATATGAGATGCACGTGAGGAAGATATACCGTAGAGATCAAGCAACAATATCTTCTGAACTAAATCGAAAAGATTGCAGTTGGGATAAGGAGAACAGTCTCCTTATGAGGAGAGAACACAATCCTAATCTAGGATAAAGGGTTGGAGTTTGTATTGGTCAAGGACTCAAAATCGTCTAAGGATAAGCAATAGAGTCTCAATCAAACTCTAATTACTAACTCAATAAATAACTGAGTTTGTTCTCTTTTACAGGTATTGCACATACGCAGAAGTAAAACATAATTGAGAGCAAAAGAGCAAGTCTGATTTGAAAGCAATATATGCGAGATATAAGTGTGCACTCCTGAAGCTACTTGAACGAGAGAGAAGAACCAATTCCATTGTGTTTATTCTTATTCTAGTTCAATTGTAGTAGGAATTTCTGTTTGTACCTTTCAGCTTATTTAGAAGCAATTGTATTGGGTACTTTGAGTATTCAAGTTAGAGTTAACTTGAAAGTGTCGCAACAGTTGAGGCTGTGTGCCACACTGGGATTAGAGTTAATCCTTGGGTTTACAAAGAGTTTTTGTAAATGCTGTTTTGGCTCAGTGAATTTTTAGTGGAAGTTTTAGGGAAAAGTCCTACTGAGTTAGTAGGTTCGCGGGTTTTTTTCACCTTTTTGAGCCAGGTGTTTTTTCACGTAAAAATCTCTGTGTTCTTTAGTTTATGCATTTATTATTCCGCAAACTGCAATAGTTAGAACACCTAGAAGACCAAAGTTCTCTAGAGCCGAAAATTGGGTACCACACCACAATCCACCTATCCCCCCCCCCTCCCCCCCTCTTGTGTGGTATTGACGTTTAGAACATCAGAAACTCAATGGCGAAAATTATGAAACCGGGAGCTTGAAAATCCAGTATATGCTAGAGGAGCAAGAGGCTTTGGAAGTCATTAACATTATCAAGAATGAGCCCGAGGAAGGCAACACTCTCAGCATAGGCGTGAGCGTGAAGCCTATGACAGTTGGAAGAAAAAGAACTCAAATTTCTCGTATTACGTTGCTTAGCACCTTGGATGATAACATCCTAATGGAGTTTAAGGATCACTAAAAAGCCATGGATCTTTGGAATACTTTGAGGAATAGGTTTGGTACTTGTTCCACTGCAAGGTTTTGATCCTTAACGATCAAATTTGATTCATATAAGAAACGGCCAGAATATTCAATGAAAACACTTTTGAGGCAAATGACAAATATGATCGGGGAGTTGAAAGATGTTGGTTATGTGTTGACCGATGACCAATAAATTCAAGTTGTCATGCGCTTACCTAGTTCTTGGGATCATATAAAAAATACATTTGACCTATAATGAGCAAATCACAACTCTAAAAGATGTCTGGAGTCATCTTGAGTTAAAGGAGGAGCGACTTGTAGCTGCAAAGCCAATAACTGAGTTGCACATGGAAACACCCTCCAAAACCAATAGTGATTCAAAGAAAAGGAACTAGGGAAAGAAGAGAGGGCCACCTCAAACTCACCCAACTCAGCCTGCTAAAAGAGCAAAGACTAAAAATGGCAAGAATAGACATCCCAAACGTGTCAAAGTTGCTAAAGTGAGATGCTATAATTGTGGCAAAAAGGGTCACTACGCCAGAGATTACTCTGGGCCTCCTAGAAAGGCATTTCACGATGCTCTAATTAGTGAACTTTGTGTTTCTAGTTCTATTTTCCTAAGTGAATCTATCCTTTGTGGATTGTAGACTCAAGAGCAGCAGACTGTACAGCATGGGAACGCAGTGCCTTTGTTGAATTTCGGCAAGTTCCACGTGAAGCAAAGTTGGTATATGTGGGCAACAACAATAAAGTTGTTGTTGAAGGGATCGGTGCATGCAAGATAGTCTTTTGTGGCGGTCGAGACCTAATACTACATGATGTTCTCTTTGCACCAACAATTCACCGAAATGTTATTTCAGTTTCAGTTTTTTGTTATGGAAATTCTGCCAAGTTGACTTATGGTTCAACTTTATTTGATTTTAGTCATGTGACCGGAGGTTTAATTACTATAGATTTGGATTATGATTCATTTACTAGTAATACTAGTTTCTCTATGTTTGTTTATTCACATAAATATGATAATGATGTAACCATATGGCATGCTAGACTTGGTCATATTGAAAATAAAGAATACAAAGGTTAGACAAACAAGGTTTTCTTTCGAGCAATGAACATGTGGAATTCTCCACTTGTGAAAGTTGTCTAGTAGGAAAATCTGCAAGAAAACTTTTTGTAAGGCGACTAGAGCTGAATATCCTTTGTAATTAATCCATTATGACATCTGTAGGCCTATGAATGTTAGGTCTAGGCATGGAACAGGTTGTTTCATCACATATATTGATGACTTTACCCGTTTTAGTTATGTCTATTTAATTTCCCCCAAGTGAGAATCAACAAGTTGTTTCAAAAGCTATATGAGCTTCGTGGAAAATCAACTAGACATGAAGATAAAAGCTCTTCAAACTGACCGTGGTCGTGAATACATATCAGCCCACTTTAATGGTTTATGTGATGAAGAGGGAATATTTCATCATTTGACTATCCCAAGTACTCCACAATAAAATGGTGTTGCAAAGAGATGAAACAGAACACTCCTAAAAATAGTTAGGTAAATGATAGCACAAGCTAACCTCCCAATTAGTTACCGGGGTTATATGTTGTTGACTGCCACCTATGTAGTTAACAGAGTGCTTACAAAGTCAGTTACTACCACTCCATATGAGTTATTGTGATGACCCGATAGGTCATTTTTATTTTTTGCCTTCATTTCTGTGTTCCAAGGCATTGAATATCTCTGTTTAGTCTTCCTTGATTTGCATGTGCAGTCCGTGTCCCTTTTCGGAAAATTTTTACGTGAGAAATTGCTAAAAATATGAAATCGTGCCTTAAAATTTATTTGAGTTGACTATGGTCAATATTTTGTGTAAATGCATCTAGATTAGTGTTTTGACAGTCCCGGTGGGTCCGTATCGTGATTTGGGACTTGGGCGCATGCTCGGAGTTGAATTCGGAAGTCCCTAACTTGATTTAACGTAATTTGTTGAAAACTTGCAATTTAAAGGTTTAAAGAATTCCTAAAGTTCGACCGTAAGTTGACTTTGTTTCTACCGGTTTGGATTTCGTTCCGAAACTTGGTATAGGCTCATTTCAGTACTTATGACTTGTGTGCAAAATTTGGCACAAAACGGATTTGATTTGACGTGATTCGGACGTCCGATTGTAAACTTGCGTGTTCTTAAGTTTCTTTGAAAATTTCATTCGTTTGGTGTCCGATTCGTAGTTCTAAGTGTTATTTGGTGTGTTGATCATGCGAGCGAGTTTGTATGATGTTTTTAGAGTTTGTGCATGTTTGGTTTGGAGCACCGAGGGCTCGGGTGAGTTTCGGACGCGTTTCAGAGAGTTCATAGGAGATTAGATTTTTGTTGGTGCTCAGATCTCGCATTTGCGAGCTTCATGCTCTCATTTACGTAGAGCACAGAGGCCTAACGAGTTCGCATTTGCGATGATGGCCTGGCATGGGTGTTGGTCACAATTGTGATCACTAAATTGCTTTTGCAGAGGGTCCAAATTCGCAAATGCGAACAAATCATTGCATTTGCAATGACGGTACAGGTGTGGGATTCCTCGCATTTGCGATGGATTCTTCATATTTGCGGGGTTCGTATTTGGAATCCTAGGTCGCATTTGCGATATCTGCGCCTGGACAAAAAGCCGATAAGACGGGATTTGGCTCATTTTTCACAAACTCCCAACCCTAAACAACCTAGAGGCAATTTTTCCAAGAGATTTTCTTCCTAAATACATTAGTAAGTGACTTTAATCTACTTCCTTTCAATTACCCATTACATTTCATAAGTTTTCAACATCAAATCTAGGATTTTCGTGGTAGAAATTAGGGACTTGAGTAGAATTAGAGACTTTTGTAAATTTGGGATTTAGACCTCGAATTGAGGTTGGATTTTGAAACTAATTACATAACCAAGCTCGGGGGTGAATGGATAATTGGGTTTGGGTCCGAATATCGAGTTTTTGACCAAGCGGCCCCGGGGTTGACTTTTGTTGACTTTTTGTCAAAAGTGTATAAATCTTAGCTTTATGTAGTGTAATTGATCTCCCTAGCATTGTTTGTTGAAATTAGTCGATATTGGTTAGATTTGGTTGGTTCGGAGGCAAATACTAGAGGAAAGGCCCCGATTGAGCTTTGATTTGCTTGCGGAGCGAGGTAAGTGTTGGGTCTAACCTTGATTTGAGGGAATTAGGAACCCTTGAACTATGTGTTATGTGAATTACATGTGTAGTGGCGCATATGAGAGGTGACGAGTGTATAAACACCGTCAAAGTAATTGTTTTCATGCTTTCCCGTATTTCATTAATTATTTTATTCCATATCTTAACTGTTGCATACTTTAAATTGCTTCCTATGCCTTAACTTGTTGCTTGTCACTTATTATTCTCGTGTTAAATTGGTCGGTCTTTCATGCTTTCATGATTAATTGCTACTTGCCTTAATTGTTTTACTTGTACATTACTGTCTTGTATTTGGCTTGCCTTATCGCTTTGTATTATTTGTAGCATTCCTTGACTTGGTACGGGGTTCCTTTATGCCTTTGCTTTCATATCCTTTAATTGTAGCGATTCTAGTGAATTGAGTTGTTGAGTTGATTTTATTTATTGATTTTGTTTATGGATGGGGTTGCACGCAACAATGGGTGGAATAAGGGAGGATTGATACTTATATATGGGATCGGGTTGCACGCCGCAACGGATTTTATATGTGGTATTGATATGGTGAAATAAGGGAGGATTATGATATTGATTTTGATTATATGGTAGTATCGGTTTGCGCATTGCAACGGATTTTACTTGTTATTCTTGATATTGAAACGGTGAAATAAAGGAGGATATTGAGTTTGTGCGGTGGGATCGGGTTGCGCACCATAACGGATTGTGTGTTTTGTATTCATTTTTGTATTATGTTAGCTTACGGTGCTTTCATACGAGATTCTGAGTACTGGTGTTTCTGGTTTTACCGATTTTGAGGATTGAGTTATTTTCATATGTTAACTGCCCTACTTTCCTATGCTCCTTTCCTTTGTTATTATTATACTGCGTACAGGTTATTGTAAGTGACCCGTCTTAGCCTCGTCACTAGTTTGTCAAGGTTAGGCTCGGTACTTACAGTTCTTGTGCAGATTTTGGAATCGGTCCTAGCGGCGGTCAGTAGATTTCTCAGATTGATTGCTAGTTCGGAGAGTTGAGCTATAGTTGCACAATGTTTG
Source organism: Nicotiana attenuata (assembly GCF_001879085.1). Taxonomy (NCBI): domain Eukaryota; kingdom Viridiplantae; phylum Streptophyta; class Magnoliopsida; order Solanales; family Solanaceae; genus Nicotiana; species Nicotiana attenuata. Next base: position 485,772 of record NW_017670532.1, read on the forward strand.
CAGCCCTGAAGTCCCCTTCTATCTTATTTTAGCTGTTTATTTAATTTCATATAGTTGTACTTTCGTTCAGACCAATATTTGTATTATTCTAGTCGCTCGTGCAATTGTGACACCAGTTCTGGGATTGTATCTAGATTTTGCAGTTATGGGTTTTCTCACTCTATTTCAGTTTTATCTCAATTTATTCAGTTTACTCGGTATAAGTTAATTTGAATTATTAAAAATGGCTAAAAACTATTGTAACATTGGCTTGCCTAGCAAGTGAAATGTTAGGCGCCATCACCGTCCCAAAGGTGAGAATTCTGGGTCGTGACAGTTATGGACTGGAAGACAACCCGGCCTGAGTGTATTAAGACCTCGGGGTTGTGCTAACTATACAGATGATTCCTCTCACAAATATGGCAAATTGGGCCTGGCAGAAAATAAAGTATCTATATAAGATACTCTAAAACCTCAAAGAGTTACGTGTTTATAGGTCAGCAAGAGTGCAAGACAATGGGAGTGTAACTGAGTTTGAATCACGAGATGTCACATTCTTAGAGAATGAAATTCCTAAGAAGGGAGAGATAGGTCAAGACCTATCCTTGTTTGAGATAATAGATCAAGACGTACAAAGATCACTTCATTCGAGTGGGAGAATATTAGCAGATGATGAATTAGTTTCTCATCAACGACCTCCTTCATCATTAGAAGTGAATGAAAGTAATCCTTCTACATTCAGTGGAAGTGACCAAATAGATCTTGTTCCAAGTGGGAGTGAGATGGTTATGGCACTTTTTCCAAGTAGGAGCAGAATGAATGTTCTTGATTTGAGTAGGAGAAACATTGATCCAAATGGGAACAATGATAAATCACAAATAAGACGTAATTATCATAAAAATATTCCCCGCCAACGATTTGGTGTTGAAAGCGGTGAACTATTTATGATGCTCCTATAAGAAGAAAACCAGCGTAAAAATATAAAAGAGTCTCTCTCATGCCCTTCTAAGGATAAATGGAAAAAATAATAGAAGATGAACTGGAGTCTATGAGAGTCAACAAAGTTTGGGAACTAGTTGACGTTTGTGAAGGACGCAAAGCAATTGGGAGCAAATGGGTTCTCAAAATTAAGCTCAAGGTTGATGGCACAGTTGAGAGATGTAAAGCTTGACAAGTGGCGAAAGGGTATACATAGCAGAAAATGATAGACTATTAAAAAACTTTCTCGCCTACCGATTTACCTCTGTTCGCCTGGTTCTAGCTATTGTTGCAAGCTCTGATACCAATGAAGGAATGCGATAAATCTAAACACATTAGATAGCGCGTAAATCATAAAACAGAGAACTTACTTGTTCTTCTTAGCAGAAGCAGAAGACGGATGAACTGCGGCTGGAATTACTAGCCGGTGGTGATCGTCAAAGTATATAGGATCAACCCCCAAAATCACATTCTAAACCCAAGATTAATTGAACAGAAAAGAGAGCATATATTGTTTAAAGTATCTTTAGAAGTACACAATATATGTACTTATATAATCCATCTAGGGTTACAGTAATTACAAAAATTATTGGGTTTTGCCCTAGTGGACCCTAAGAGCACCCCTTATGGGTGGACTCTATTTCTTACATCCCCCACCCACATATAATTGGAATGCTCATCTAAATGTGAGAAACATATTCTCATCAAATCTCACCAATCATTCATACAAGAAAGTAGACTGTGCGACCAACATATTGTGAGAGCTAAGTGTTATACATCTGTTAGGAGTATATAGCCTCTCGTCGAGTGCAAACCAGCAAGTAGATCATAAAGTATGCAGTGCCCTACATCACATGAATCATATTTAATATAGTCTCAACATCTCAAATATGATTATTTCTTGTATTCACAATCATAACACATAAAGTTATAACTGGTGCACCAATGAACACAAATAAATGAGATTTCATCAATGATCTTCCTCTTCCCATGATTACCTTAACATTAGTTTGATTTCTTTTCTAGATATGCTCTGCTAGACTGAATATGTGTGCATGGTATTTTGGAAACATACTAAGATAGATAACATCACACTAAGTCTCAAGTATCTAATCGGAGTCTTTGGGGGAATAAGATCTTGACCCGCCATAAAAGCTCTGGGCATCACACAAGAATAAGTTCAGAATGGACTTATGTTAACCCAATTGCTCGTATTAGCACACATGGTATGAAACACATGCTACAATATTTTTAGCCTTTTTCCCAAGGAGCGTATATTTTTATCTCATAAAGAATGTTGTACAGATGATATCTAAATTTGAGTTTTTTTTATCTACAATATCATTTTAACTCACATCTCGCTCACAAAGTAGACTAGCTAAACATTTTTCACCCTAATGACCTTATGTCATTGTTTAAGCGACATTCTGATTTTAAGCGAATAGCTCTCAAAGTATCCTTATGATAATTTTGCTTAGAATCATGTCTCATCTCCAAACTAAGATAAGGAGGCCGTTACCTATGTGAGAAGGCCAACCTCTTGTCTACTCGATATACTTATCAAAAAAATAAATGAACAGAGAATGCACATAACATTCAGCAATAAAAATATGTATGTATGTAAATTAACTCTATTTATAATCAAAGAACATCAATTTTGTGAAGATGGAAAAATAAATAACAAAATGAAGTATATCAAAGTCTACATAAGCCTTAAGACCTAGCGTGTCTCACAAATACATCTCTAGATAAAGGCTTGGTTAATGGATCTGCTAACATATCTTTTGTAAACACATACTTTTGCGGTCACTACCTTGCGTCTAACCATGTCTCTCGCATAGTTATAATTGATATCTATGTGTTTGGTTATACAATGAAACATAGGGTCCTTGGTAGAGGATATTACAGCTTCATTGTCACAGTAGACTAACACTGATTCAACATTTTCTGCGATATCCAACAAGTGTTCCAAGAACTTTTTCAACCAAACAACTTCTTGTGATGCTGATGCGAGAGCCACGTATTTGGTTTTCACTTTAGATAGTGATACACATGATTGTTTCTTACTACTCCAAGATATGGCGTTATCACTGAGTAAGAAATAAATCCTGAGGTAGACTTCCTTTCGTCTAGATCTCCTCCATGATCAGCATCACTGTATCCAACTTATCGCAGATCCTTGCCGCCTTAGTAACAAAAGGCATAATCAGCAGTTCCCTTCAATTATCTCATGATCCTCTTTACTGCTTGCCAATGTGCTAAACCTGGGTCAGTTTGATATCAACTTAGTAAGCTAACGGCTTGATAGATATCAGGTCTAGTGCACACCATAACATACATTAGACTTTCAACTGCGCTCCTATAAGGAACTCGACTCATTCTTTCTGTCTCTTCAGAAGTCTTAGGACATATCTGACTTCCCAAGGCATGACCTTTACTGATAAGAGTGTCAACTGGCTACTATTTTGCATATTAAATTGTTCAAGAACTTTTCTAAGGTAATTCTCTTGTGAGAGATACAATAGTTTCTTGGACGATCTCTTGAAATCTTAACTTCAAGAATATATGCAGCTTTACCCATATCTTTTATCTCAAATTGGGATGATAATTATGACGTTATCTCAGTTATAAACTCCTTATCATTTTCAGCTATAAGTATGTCATCTACATACAATGTTAAAATCACAACCTTATTCCTTGATCTCTTGGTATAAACGCAATGTCCTTCATCCATCATGGTAAAACCATTGGATACAAAAACATTCTGAAAGAGTATATACCACTGCCTTGAAGATTATTTGAGGCCATAAATAAACTTCAAAGTCTACAAACCTTTTGTTTGTGGCCTTTTTTAACGAAACACTGAGGTGCTTTCATATAGATTTCTTCATCTAGTTCTCCTTCGTGAAAGGCAGTCTTTACATCCATCTGATGTAATTCAAGATCCAAGCCTGCAAAAATAGCTAGAACCAGGCGAACATAGGTAAATCGTACAACATGCGAAGAAGTCTTTTCGCAGTTTATTCCTTTATTTTGTGTATACCCTTTCGCCACTAGTCGAGCCTTATATCTCTCAACTGTGACATCAACCTTGAGCTTAATTTTGAGAACCCATTTGCTCCCAATTGCTTTGCGTCCTTCAGGGAGGTCAACTAGTTCCCAAACTTTTAGGTCATTAGCCTAATTAACATTAAACAAGACATGATTAGTCTCACAAATATGGCAAATTGAGCACGAGGGGAAAGAAAAGTATCTATATAAGATACTCTGAAACCTCATAGGGTTATGTGTTTATCGGTCAGCAATACAATGAAAGTGTAACTGAGTTTGAATTATGAGATGTCACATTCTTAGAGAATGAGTTTCCTAAGAAGAGAGAGATAGGTCAAGACTCATCCTTGTTTGAGATAATAGATAAAGACGTACAAGGATCATTTCATTCGAGTGGGAGAATTTTAGTAGATGATGAATTAGTTTCTCATCAACGAATTTCTTCATCATCAGAAGCGACTGAAAGTAATCCTTCTACATTCAGTGCAAGTGACAAAATAGATTTTGTTCCAAGTGGGAGTGAGATGGTCATGGATCTTGTTCTAAGTGGGAGCATGATGAATGTTCTTGATCCGAGTGGGAGCAACATTGGTCCAGATGGGAACAATGACGAATCACAAATAAGACGTGGTTCTTGTAAAAAGATTCCCCGCCAATAATTTGATGTTGAAGGCGGAGAACTATTTAGGATGCTCCTACAAGAAAACAACGAGCCTAAAAATGTAAAAGATGCTCTCTTATGCCTTTCTAAGGATAAATCTAAACACATTCGATGGTGCATGAATGATAAAACAGAGAACTTACTTGTTATTCTTAGCAGAAGTGAAAGACGCATGAACCACGGCTGAAATTACCGGTCGATGGTGGTTGTTATAGTGTATCAGATTAACCCCCTAAATTACAGTCAAAACCCAAGATTAATTGAACAGAGAAGAGAGTGTATACTGTTTCCAGTATCTTTAGAAGTACGCAATATGTATACTTATATAGGAATATCTAGGGTTACAGAAATTACTATAATTACTGGGCTTTGCCCTTGTGGGCCCTAAGAGCACCCTTTAGGGGTGGACTTTATTTCCTACATCTCCCACTCACATATAAAGGGAGTGCTTATCTAAATTTGAGAAACATATTCTCATCTAATCTCCTCAATCACATATAAGGAAGTAGACCCTGCGACTAATATACTGTGAGAGCTAAGTTGTGTATACCTGTTAGGAGTATATATCCTCTCATCGAGTAAAAACCTGCAAATAGACCATAAAGTATGCAGTACCTTAGATCATATGAATCACATTTGATATAGTCTCAACATCTTATATATCATTATTTATTGTATTCACAATCATAACTCATAAGTTATAACTGGTGCACCAGTGACACAAATAAATGAGATTTCATCAATGATCTTCCTTTTCTCATGATTCTCTTAATATTAGTTTGATTGCTTTTCAAGATAATTACCACTATCCAAATATGTGTACATTGTCTTTTGGAAACACACTAAGATAGCTAACATCACCCTATGAGTATCTGGTTAGAGTCTTTGAGGGAACAAAATCTTGAGCTGCCATAAAAACTCTGGGTATCTCACAACAATAAGTTGAGAATGAACTTATGTTAACCCAATTGGTCGTATTATCACACATGGTATGAATACGTGCTACAATATTTTCTCTATTTTCCAAGGAGCGACTGTCTTTTTCCCATAAAGAATGTTGTACAGATGATATTTAGATGCCATAAGTATCTAAATTTGATTTGCTTGATCTATAATATCGTTTTTAACTCACATCTGGCTCACAAAGTAGACTAGGTGAATATTTTCCACCCTAATGACCTATGTCATTGTTAAGCGACATTCTGATTTTAAGCGAATAGCTCTCAAATTATCCTTATGATAATTTTTCTTAGAATCATGTCTTATCTCCCCACATAACTAAGATAAGGAGGCATTTTCTTGTGCGAGAAGATCAACCTCTTGTCTACTCAACATACATATCAAAAAAATGAACAAAGAATGCACATAACATTCAGGAATAAAATATGTATGTATGTAAATTAACTTTATGGATAATCAAAGAACATTAATTTTGTGAACACACGAAAATAAATAAAAAATGAAGTATATCAAAGTATACACAAGCCTTGATAACTAGTGTGTCTCACAAATGTATCTCTAGACAAAGACTTGGTTGGATCTGCTAACATACCTTTTTGTAGACACATACTTCACATTCACTACATTGCGTCTAACCATGTGTCTCGCATAATTATACTTGATATCTATGTGTTTGGTTTTACAATGAAACTTAGGGTCCTTGGTAGAGAATATTGCAGCTTCACTGTCACAGTAGACTAACAGTGGTTCAACATTTTCTGCGATATCCAACAAGTGTTCCAAGAATTATTTCAACCAAACAGCTTCTTGTGTTGCTGATGCGAGAGCCACATATTTGGTTTTCATTGTAGATAGTGATACACATGATTGTTTCTTACTACTCCAAGATATGGCGCTATCACAGAGTAAGAAAAGAGATCTTGAGGTAGACTTCCTTTCGTCTAGATCTCCTCCATGATCAGCATCAATATATCCAACTAATCGTCGATCCTTGCCGCCTTGGTAACAAAAGTCATAATCAGCAGTTCCCTTCAGATATCTCATGATCCTCTTTACTGCTTGCCAATGTGCTAAACTTGGGTTAGTTATGTATCTACTTATCAAGCCAACTGCTTGATAGATATCAGGTCCAATGCATACCATAACATACATTAGAGTTCCGACTACGCTCCTATAAGGAACTCGGCTCATTCTTTCTATCTCTTAAGGAGTCCTAGGACACTTCTGACTCCAAAGGCATGGTACTTACTGCTACGAGTGTCAACTGGACTACTATTTTGCATATTGAATCATTCAAAAAAATTCTAAAAGCTAAAGCTTGGGCTTTTTTTATGTTGGCAGAATTTTTACGGGCTAATGGCCTTAATGTTTGGGAACTATTTGACCTCCTTGAAGGACGCAAAGCAATTGAGAGCAAATGGGTTCTCAAAATTAAGCTCAAGGTGGATGGAACTGTTGAAAGATATAAAGCTCGACTGTTGGCGAAAGGATATTCACAACAAAAAGGAATAGACTACGAAGAGACTTTCTCGCATGCTGTACGATTTACCTTTGTTCGCGTTGTTCTAGCTATTGTTGCAAGCTTGGATCTTGAATTACATCAGATGGATGTAAAGACTGCCTTTCTCGAAGGAGAACTAGATGAAGAAATCTATATGAAACCACCTCAGTGTTTCGTTAAAAAAGGCCACAAACAAAAGGTTTGTAGACTTTGAAGTTTATTTATGGCCTCAAGTAATCTTCAATACAGTGGTATACACTCTTCAGAATGTTGTTGTATCCAATGGTTTTACCATGATGGATGAAGACCATTGCGTTTATACCAAGAGATCAAGGAACAAGGTTGTCATTTTAACATTGTATGTAGATGACATACTTATAGCTGGAAATGATAAGAAGTTTATAACCGAGATAAAGTCATAATTATCATCCCGATTTGAGATAAAAGATATGGGTGAAGCTGCATATATTCTTTGAGTTAAGATTTCAAGAGATCGTCCAAGAAACTATTGTATCTCTCACAAGAGAATTACCTTAGAAAAGTTCTTGAACAATTTAATATGCAAAATAGTAGCCCAGTTGACACTCTTATCAGTAAAGGTCATGCCTTGGGAAGTCAGATGTGTCCTAAGACTTCTGAAGAGACAGAAAGAATGAGTCGAGTTCCTTATAGGAGCGCAATCGAAAGTCTAATGTACCCTATAGTGTGCACTGGACCTGATATCTATCAAGCAGTTAGCTTGCTAAGTAGATATCAAACTGACCCAGGTGTATCACATTGGCAAGCAGTAAAGAGGATCATGTGACGACCCAAAGGGGTCATCACCTGTTTTATTACTCATTTTGTACTTTCGAGTCCTTGAAAACCTCATCTAGGGTTGCCTCGATTTGCGTGCGCAGTCCAGGCGCGTAGCCGGAAAGCTTAAATATGAAATTCCGTGAAATATACTATATTGTGATATTAAAATGAATAAATTTGACTTCGGTCAATATTTCGGGTAAACGGACCCGGACCCGGGATTTAACGGTCCCGGAGGGTCCGTAGGAAAATATGGGACTTGGGCGTATGCCCGGAATCAAATTTCGAGGTCCCAAGCCCGAGAAATGAATTTTTGAGTAAAATTATTTTCTGAAAATATTTAAGGAAATTGGAATTGTAATTTGATTAGAACGTGTTGGTATCGGGCCCGTACTTTGGTTCCGGCGCCCGGTACAGGTCTTATATATGGTTTAAGCACTTTCTGTAAAGTTTGGTTGAAAACGGACGTCGTTTGGCGTGTTTCGGACTAAAAATGCAAAGTTTGATGTTTTATGAAATTTGGAAGAAATCATGGATTTTGAGGCTTAATTCGATGTATATGATGTTATTTTGGTGATTTGATTACACGAATATGTTCGTAAGATATTTTTGAGGTTGTGTGTATACCTGAATTAGAGTTTTGAGGGCTCGGGTGAGTTTCGAGTAGGCTCTGGGATGCCTTAGGCTTAAAAGATCAGATGTTGCAGGTTCAGGAAGTATTGCAGGCCTCTGAACCCTCTTACGCGGTCCGCGAGAAATCGCGTGCGGCCGCAGAGGGGCCAGCGCGGCCGCGGTCGCCTTTGAGCAGTCCGCGGTGGATGCTGCGCGGCCGCGGTCGGCTTTGTGCGGTCCGCACGGGAGCTATGACCTGCAAGTCTTCAGGGAGGCCTGTGCGGCCGCGGTTCTTTTTGCGCGGTCCGCACAGGGAGCTTCAGAGGGGTATAAATAAACGGCAATTTCAGTTATTTTACACTTTTCAAAACCCCAAAACATAAGAGACGATTTTCCAAACAAACTTTTTTCTCCAAAACAATTGGTAAGTGATTTCTAACTCATTTTCTTCACTCCTTAACATCTTTTAACATGTTTTGAACTTAAAATCAAAGATTTTCATGGGAGAAATTGGGGGTTTTGGGTAGAACCTAGGTTTTCCTAAAAATTGGGGATTTGGACCTAAATTTGAGGTCCGATTTCAAAATAAATCATATATTTGGGTTCGTGGGGGAATGGGTAGCCGGGTTTTGATTCGAACCTCGGGTTTTGACCTCGTGGGCCCGGGGGCAATTTTGGAATTTTTGGACAAAACTTTGGGAAATTCATTTTTATGCATTCAAATTGATTCATTTAGCATTTATTGATGTAATTAAGTAACTTGTGACTAGATTCGAGCGGATTGGTGGTGGAATCGAGGAGTAAAGCTATAATTGAGGTTTGAGTTGAAGTCAAGGCATCGAGGTAAGTGTTCGGTTTAACCTAAGCTTGAGGGATTAGGAGTTGAGTCATATTTGCTATGTGTTTCTTGTGGAGTACGACGTATAGGCATGGTAACGAGTATTTACACGTCGGTGTCGAGCATGACCGTGAGTCTTAAATTGACATCTTTGTGTCCTTGAATAATACTATGGATGAAACAGTAAGTGGACTTGTGTTGTTGAGCAAGGTTTAGCTTATTTTCTTTGTGGAAGATAACTATGAGTTAGAAATGGTGATAATAGAAATGTTAAAATCCGAATTGAGATTGGTTATAACTGGTTCTTCCTTGTCGGGATGAGTATACTTGTACTGTTGAGTTCCCTTGCCGGGATAGAGTATTTTATGAGTGATCCTCTACCGAGGTTTGTGGCTGTGATTGTGATAAGCTATGTATATTTGGAACGGGTTGCGCGCGCGCAACATACACTATAGTGGGTCGGGTTGCACGCCGCAACAAGTATATGTGATATTCATTGGATCGGGTTGATCGCCGCAACAGATATAGTTAAACGTATGGATCGGGTTGCACGCCGCAACAGATATAGTTAAACATATGGATCGGGTTGTACGCCGCAACAGATATAGTTCAACGTATGGATCGGGTTGCGCGCCGCAACAGTAGTGCTATCATATTGTCTTAGACATTGTACTGTTCCTTCGTATTTAATTCGGTTGCTGATAAGTTGAATTGTTTCCCCGAGGATGTAACCCCTTCCCTTATAACTGCTCATTACTTGTTTATTTTTCCGCGATATATTATATAACTACACAGGTTTGTCTGGAGTCTGGTACTAGCCTCGTCACTACCTCACCGGGGTTAGGCCAGACACTTACCAGCACATGGGGTCGGTTGTGCTGATACTTCACTCTGTGCTCTTTTGCACAGATCCAGGTGTCGGAGCAGCTTACGGTGCGCAGCAGTAGTCAGGGGGCCGACCTTCAGTCCACGAGACACCGAGGTAGCCTTGCAGGCGTCTGCAGGCCCGGCGTCTCTTCTATCTTTTATTTCAGTCTGTTATCTCATGTATTTCGAGACAAACAGTTATATTTTCTTTCAAACGGTTGTATTTAGCACTCTTAGTAGTTCGTGAGTATGTGACACCAGCTCTTGGGTAGATATTTATGTTGAGTTTCCGCATTGTTGTTCAGTTTCTGTAATCTAAGGCTTCCGCTTATTTACTTTATTCCGTTGTTTTTATGATATTTCTGATAATTGTTAGAGGTAGTAAATTGGTTAATGCTAAAGGTAGTTAACGGTTGGCTTGCCTAGCTCTCATCAGTAGGCGCCATCACGACTCCCGAGGGTGGGGAATCCGGGTCGTGACAGATCATGAGATATCTGAAGAGAATTGCTGATTATGACTTTTGTTACCAAGGCGGCAAGGATCTGCGATTAGTTGGATACAGTGATACTGATCATGGAGGAGATCTAGACAAAAGGAAGTCTACCTCAGGATTTGTTTTCTTACTCAGTGATAGAGCCATATCTTGGAGTAGTAAGAAACAATCATGTGTATCACTATCTATAATGAAAATCGAATACGTGGCTCTCGCATCAGCAGAACAAGAAGTTTTTTGGTTGAAAAAGTTCTTGGAACAATTGTTGGATATCGCAGAAAATGTTGAATTAGTGTTAGTCTACTATGATAGTAAAGCTGCAATATCCTCTACCAAGGACCCTAAGTTACATTGTATAACCAAACACATAGATATCAATTATAACTATGCGATAGGCATGGTTAGACGCAAGGTAGTGAATCTAAAGCATGTGTTTACAAAAGATATGCTAGTAGATCCATTGACCAAGCCTTTGTCTAGAGATGTATTTGAGAGACACGCTGGTCTCAAGGCTTGCGTACACTTTGATATACTTCATTTTGTTATTTATTTTCCCATGTTCACAAAACTGATGTTCTTTGATTATCAATAAAGTTAATTTGCTTACATACATATTTTTATTGATTAATGTTATGTACATTCTTTGTTCATTTTTTTTTTATATGTATACGAGTAGACAAGCGGTTGGCCTTTTCACATAGGCAACTGCTTCTTTATCTCAGTGATGGGGGGAGATGAGACATGATTATAAGCAAAATTATCATAAGGATACTTTGAGAGCTCACTTAAAATCAAAATGTCGCTTAAACAATGACATACGGTCATTAGGGTAAAAAAAAGTTTACCTAGTCTACTTAATGAGCCAGATGTGAGTTCAAAATAATATTGTAGATCAAGAAATTCAAATTTAGATACTTACGGTGTCTAAATATTATTGGTACAAAATATTTTATGAGATAAAGATATACACTCCTTGGAAAAGGGGGAAAAATATTGTAGCACGTGTTTCATACCATGTGTGACAATATGATCAATTGGGTTAACATAAGACCATTCTCAACTTATTATTATGTGAGACCCAGAGCTTTTATGGCGACTTAAAATTTTGTATCCTCAAAGACTCTGATCAGATACTTGAGACTTAGTGTGATGTTAGCTATCTTAGTGTATTTTCAAAAGGTCATGTACATAGATTCGGTCTAGCGGAGCATATCTAGAAAACCAATCAAACTAACATTAAGAAAATCGTGAGAAGAGGAAGATCATTGTTGAATCTCATTTATTTGTATTCACTGTTGCACCAGTTATAACTTATGAGTTATGATTATGAATACAAGAAATAATGATATATAAGATGTTGGTACTATATCAAATGTGATTCATATTTGCACTCGACGAGAAGCTATATACTCCTAACAGATGTATAACACTTATCTCTCACATTATGTTGGTCGCACGGTCTATTTTCCTGTATGAATGATTGAGGAGATGACATGAGAATATATTTCTCAAATTTAGATGAGCACTCCCACTATGTGTGAGTAGGAGATGTAGGAAATAGAATCCACCCATAAGGGGTGCTCTTATGGCTCACAAGGGCAAAGCCCGATAATTTTAGTAATTATTGTAACCCTAGTTATCCCCTATATAAGTACACATAATGTGTACTTCTAAAGATACTGGAAACAGTATACGCTCTCTTCTCTATTCAATTAATCTAGGTTTTAAACTGTGATTTAAGGGGTTAATCCGATACACTGTGAAAACCACCACTGACCGATAATTTCAGTCGCAGTTCGTCCGTTCCTTCCGCTTCTGCTACACGAACAAGTTCTCGTTTTTACAATTTACGCGCTAAATTATTGTGTTTAGTTTATCGTGTTCCTTCAGTCTCTATATCAATGTATATCACAATACAAAAAAAAAAGCTATATTATTTGGGGGGGGGGGGGGGTGTTTGGCTATACAATACTAATTTTTTGAAGTTGCCTTTGATAAATGTAATCCAAAGTTAAGAATGTGTCAATTCCTATTATATATTGCCACCTGGTGCTAATTTCTCAAGAATAAATTAGACAGAGGATAAGCGTTAAAACATAAAACTAACAAAAGTGATAGCCTGGATACTAAGCCACAACAATATGTACCTTAGACTCCCAAAATGATATTTTTTTTTTTTTATTGTAATATTACTAACAATAGTATTTTCTCAACTAAATCAATATACACTTTACTAGAAAAACGAATTTAGAAATTTACGATCAAAGCATGGATGTAAGCTGGATTTGGAAAATACACTCTCAACTAAAATTAAATACTTTCTTTGGCTCTTATGCCAAGATATACTTCACTACAAATTGCTCAAAAAAAAATCACATCATCATCCAAAGCGCTAACAGCTCGGTGTGCACTAATACTCCCATTACGAAATCTTTAATGCATTATGCAAATCAATATTTCCAGGAAATAAATTTCGAACACTTACAAATATTCCATTGAAATCACTTGTCAAGTGGTTAAAACCAAAGTTTTAAAAAGCGGGGCGTGAGGCGAGGCGTAAGCCCTGAGACATGGGGCGTAAGTCCCACGGATCTTTAAATTTTACTAATTTCAATAATTTTAAGATAGTATAAAATAAAAAATAATTATAAAAATTATATTAAAATCACAAAATTATAACAAATAATCTATTTAAAATATTTATAAATTATAATTCAACTACGAATAATGTGAAAAGTCTGACATATATTATGATATGCAAATTAGCTGCAACGTTGTTACAACTCAAACATCAAGTAATGTATTTGATATGAAATCTTATAAGTATCTCTTAAGGAGTAATGAATCTTGAAAGATATTATAATTTGATATTTTTTTAAAGTACTCCTTTTATTTAATATGCTTTCTATTTGAAAGAGAATTTATATAAAAACATAATTCACAATTTAAATATAATTCTCTAGCATTATTTATTTTTAAGTTTCAACAAGTTAATAAAGTGACACATAATTCACCATACTATACTATGATAACCAATTTTTTGTAAATAGTTACTATCTAATACTGAGCTATTAAATTAATAAGTATTCTATCTCGTAAATGTGGAAATAAAATATTTAGAAAAATAATTATAAAAAACTTATGGACTATTATATAATAAAGACATAACAAAAGTTAATAAAGAAATACCTTTTAAATGAAAGATTTATTTAAAATTTACTATTATAACAGTCTTAGTGGATAACGTGCAATAATTTTTATTTTAATTATGACATAAAATACTCTCAACTTAACGATTTATAATTAAGAAAGAAATAATTTTGAATACTCGACGACTTATTAAAAAAATTTGAGGATTTACAAGGTTAGTTACACATAATTGCTTAAAGTTCTATTAGGCGAGTCCAGTACGCTGGGCGTTAGGTGTGTCCAGGACGTAAGCCCCGATGGCCGAGGCGTAAATCTCACGGAATTAAGTCTCACACATAAGCTAGGGACGTTTGTTCCAATTCTGCCTTTTAAAACAGAGGTTAAAACATCTATAACAACATAAAGGACGATTACAATAATTTCCATATTGGTATAATCTAACATAGTACTATTTTTGGCGTATTTAGATTAATAGGAATAATAACTCTTTCAATAAGAAAATGATTTCACTCAACTTGAGTATCGCATCGCTAAAGCCATAAATATCAACCTCTTGCTGGGACAGAGCAACAAATTAGTTTGCATGTCTCTCGTGACTAGAGTGGGTGCCCATGAAATGAAACACATATTGCCAAAAAAAAATAAAAAAAAAAATTAGAGGGATTGGATGAAGAAGATTTTTTGTATTTTGAATCTCTACCACCTCATAATATGAATGCTATGTAGTGGACTTAAACGGGACAAATTTAAAGAGATACATCACTAGCTTTAATTTATAAAAAAGATACCAGGTTGCCATTTTGGGGGATTTGCAGCCGTACCCTATATTTGTGCCACCTTTTAACTTGTATCCTATTTTTAAAAATTATTGGTTTGGTAAGCAGTTGACAAAAAATCCGTAATAATATGACACTTACACCCCTGATAAATCGCGTAATCTGCAACGTCATTCGTGAAAAAAGATCTCCTCTTCTCCTCTCAACAGCTTTATCAAAAAACCAGAAACTTCATGCTAATGTAGTATGAAGTTGTTTCATGTTGAAGCTAAAACTTCATGCTAATATAGTATGAAGTTGTTTTACATTGAAGCTGAAACTTCATGCTAATACATGTTGAAGTTATTTATCCTGTAGTCTACAGTTTTCTCATGAGCGCTGAAGTTATTTAGTTTATTTGCTAAAACTTCAGTTAAACATGTTGAAGTTATTAGTTCATTTGCGAAAATTTCAGACTAAACCTGCTTAAGTTTTTGTCTTGCAGTATGTAATTTTCTAATGAGTTTTTGCTAATGCATGCTGAAGTTATTTAGTTCATCTGCTAAAACTTCAGTTTAAACATGCTGAAGTTATTTAGTTCATTTGCGAAAATTTCAGACTAAACATGCTTAAGGTTTTGTCTTGCAGTATGTAATTTCCTAATGAGTTTTTGTTATTGCATGCTGAAGTTATTTAGTTCATTTGCTAAAACTTCAGTTTAAACATGCTGAAGTTATTTAGTTCATTTGCGAAAACTTCAGACTAAACATGCTTAAGTTTTTGTCTTGCAGTATGTAATTTTCTAATGAGTTTTTGCTAATGCATGCTGAAGTTATTTAGTTCATTTGCTAAAATTTTAGACTAAACATGGTTAAGTTATTTAGTTCATTATGCTTACGTTATTAGTTCATTAGTTAAAACTTCAAACTAAATATGCTTATGTTATTTAGTTCATTTGCTAAAACTTCAGACTAAACATGCTTAAGTTATTTAGTTCATTTGCTAAAACTTTATGTGTCACGACCCAGATTTTCCATCTTCGGGAGTCGTGATGGCGCCTACTAATAGGAGCTAGGCAAGCCAAATTATCAATTACCTCCTTTAACGAACCACGACAATATTAGAAATAATGCGACGTTTATTAATAAAGCGGAAGTCTCAAATATAGTTAACTGAAAGAAATGCGGAAATTTAACAAAAATCCCCTACCCAAGACTGGTGTCACAATACTCACGAACTTCTACAGAATACTAAATACAAGGTTTGAATGAAACATAGGACTGTCTTCTTCGGAACAATGATAACAAACCGCATAAATTAGAAAGGGACTCCGGGCCCGCGGACGTCAGCAAGGCTACCTCGAATATCCCTGGACTGAAAGCTCGCTCCCAGAATGCTACTGCCACTCAAATGCTGCCCCAACACCTGGATCTGTGCAAAAAGATGCACAATGTGTAGCATCAGCACAACCGACCCCATGTGCTGGTAAGTGCCTAGCCTAACCCCGGCGAAGTAGTGACGAGGCTAGACCAGACTACAAAATAAACCTGTACAGATATACGTATGCAAGTACAACAAAATAATAGCGGAAAATAACAATTTAAACTGGGAGGGGAGCATGCTTATGGGGTAGCAGATAAAAACAGAATATCAGGAATAACAAAAGAAACTACATATGATTACGTCTAGCACAGGATAAGGGAAAACAGACCACTTTCACTTGTTTCAATGTCCTCTCATTGCAGGCGTACAACCCGGTCCCTTTTCATAATATCTCGTGGTCGGCGTGCCACACGATCCCAGTTCAAAATATCACGTGGTAGGCGTACCACTCGATCCCATTTCATAATATCACGTGGTAGGCGTACCACTCGATCCCATTTCATACTATCACGTGGAAGGCGTACCACTCGATCCCATTTCTTTCAACACATCACACAAAATAATCCCGGCAAGGGAAAAAGATGTTATAATAAAACTATCACGGCAAGAGAACAAGATGATATAATAAACTACCCCGGCAAGGGAAAACCAGCTATAACCCAACTTACTCAATTTTCACTTAACACAATCAAATCAATACTCAGTCTCATCAATTACTGGCTCCGTGTTAAAGATTTCCAACCAAGTCCTCATAAACAACAATTAAGAATTCGATAATATAGCAATTTAGGACTCACGGTCATGCTCGACACCAGTGTATAGATACTCGTCACCATGCCTATACACCGTACTCGACAAATAGCAATTAGCAATAAAAAGACTCTACTCCTATTCCCTCAAGCCAGAGTTAGACCAAACACTTACCTCGGTCCAAAGAATATCAATCAATCCTCAAATACCGTATTTCCTCTACAATCCGACTCCGAAACAGTGGTATCTAGTCATAATTAGTTCAATAATATCAATAAGGGCTCAAAAATATAATCCCATAGCCTAGAAATGGAATTCCTATCATTCTTCCAAAAACACCAAAATTCGACACCGGTCCCACATGGTCCAAACACGAGGCTCGGACCAAAACCCAATCACCCATAATCCCACGAGTTCAAATATATAATTTATTTCAAGATTCGACCCCAAATTGAGGTTGAATCACCCAAAATTCCCAAAAACCTAACTCTACCCAAAACCCTTAATTTCTACTTTGATTTCATGATTTAGGGCTAGGAAATTAGTAATTAGATGAAGAAATAATGAGGGAATGATGTTAAGATTACTTACCCAAAGAATTATGGAGGAAGGAGAGCTTGAATTTCGTCTATGGAGGGTTTAAGAGGAGAGCTCGTCTGAAAAGTGAAGAAAAATCAGGCAACCATTCTGTTTTTAAGCTTTTAAAATCACTGGGCGTATTTACTTTACGTGATCGCAGAAGGAGGCTTGCGATCGCATAGGGGAAGGGAAAATTGACCATTGCGTTCGCAGAAGTGGTCATGCGAACGCATAGAAGAAAAGGGGTTGTGCATACCGGGGTTGGTTTAATGAAACGCAATCGCGGAAGCTTAATGCGATCACAAAGAACGAAGGGGCTAAGGTACGCGATCGCAGCGGAGTTCATGCGATCGCATAGAACAGAAAATGGACCTGATCAATTAACCCTACGCGATCGCAGAAAGATGCATGCGATCGCAGAGTGCAATATACCTGAACACCAGCAACAGCAGTTTTCTGCAATTTTTCTTAAGTTCAAACACCCCGAACACCTCCGAAAACACTCCCGAGCCCTCGGGGCTCCCAACCAAACACACACACTAACTCAATAACATCCTACGAACTAACTCGAGCGATCAAACCGCCAAAACAACATCAAAATCATTGAATCAAACCCCAAAATCATCATTTTCATTTCAAACCTCCTAACTTCTAACTTTAGATATTTAGGTCCGAAACACGTCAAATGACGTCCGATTTCGACCAAGCTTTACAAAAAGCGCTTAACACATATTTAAGACTTGTACCGGGCGTCGGAACCAAAATACGAGCCCGATACCATAGTCTTTTAATCAATTTTCATTTCTATTTTCCTTAAGAATTTCAGAAAAACAATTTCACAGAAAAATTCATTTCTCGGGCTCTCGACCTCGAAATTCGACTCCGGGCATATGCCCGAGTCTCATATTTTTCTACGGACCCTCCGGGACCGCCAAATCCCGGGTCCGGGTCCGTTTACCAAAAATGTTGACCAAAGTCAACTTTAGCAATATTAATATCAAAAATTTTCAATTTTTTCACAAAGTTCACATATTTCAACATAAAAGCTTCCAGGCTTCGCGCCCGGACTGCGCACGCAAATCGAGGCAACTAAAAGTGAGGTTTTCAAGGCCTCGGAAGCACGGAAATAGGAGGAAGTCCGGTTATGACCCTTTGGGTCGTCACATTCTCCACCTTCTAAAACAACCGTTCGTCCTCGAACGGACAAAAGAAGGAAGTACCTGAGTCAGGAAATAGGTGAGGATAACGGCTCCGCATATCAGACTCGTACTCCCAGGTCGATGCCTCAGGAGGCTGACCTCTCCACTGAACACGTACTGATGGAAAACTCTTCGACCTCAACTGTCGAACCTGCCGGTCTAGAATGGCTACCGGCTCCTCCTCGTAAGATAGATCCTTGTCCAACTGGACAGTGCTGAAATCTAACACGTGGGCTGGATCGTCGTGATACCTCCGAAGCATGGACACATGAAACACTGGATGCACGGCTGATAGGCTGGGTGGCAAGGCAAGTCTGTATGCCACCTCTCCCACACGATCGAGAATCTCAAACGGGCCAATGAACTTAGGGCTAAGCTTGCCCTTCTTCCCAAATCTCATCACGCCCTTCATCGGCGACACTCGGAGCAAGACCCGCTCACCAACCATGAAAGCTACATCTCGAACCTTACGATCCGCATAACTCTTTTGCCGCGACTGAGCCGAACGAAGCCTGTCCTGAATGATCTTGACCTTATCCAAGGCCTCCTGAACTAAATTTGTACCCAATAATCGAGCCTCTCCCGGCTCAAACCATCCGACTGGAGACCGACATCGCCTACCATACAATGCCTCATATGGAGCCATCTGAATGCTGGACTGGTAGCTGTTGTTGTAGGCGAACTCTGCTAAAGGTAAGAACTGGTCCCACAAGCCTCCGAAATCAATGACACAGGCTCAGAGCATATCCTCCAATATCTGAATAGTCCTCTCGGACTGGCCGTCCGTCTGAGGATGGAACGTTGTGCTCAACTGAACCTGGGTGCCCAACTCCTGCTGAACTGCCTTCTAGAAGCGCGAGGTAAACTGCATACCCCGATCCGAAATAATAGATACCGGCACCCCATGATGGCGAACAATCTCTCGGATGTAGATCTCAGCTAACCTCTCCGATGAATAGGTGGCTGCAACAGGAATAAAATGCGCTGACTTGGTCAGCCTATCAACAATGACCCAAATAGCATCAAACTCCTTCTGAGTCATCGGAAGTCCAGTAACGAAATCCATAGTAATCCTCTCCCACTCCCACTCGGGAAGCTCAAACCTCTGAAACAAACCACCAGACCTAAGATGTTCGTACTTAACCTGCTGACAATTTAAACAACGAGCCACATAAGCTACAATATCCTTCTTTACTCTACGCCACCAATAATGCCGCCGCAAATCCTGATGCATCTTCGCGGCGCCCGGATGAATGGAGTACCGGGAACTATGGGCCTCCTCTAAAATCAACTCTCGAAGCCCATCCACATCGGGCACACAAACTCGCCCCCTACAATCTCAAGACTCCATCCGCATCTATGGTAACCTGCTTGGCACCTCCACGTTGCACCGTGTCTCTAAGGACACACAAATGGGGATCGTCAAACTGCCGATCACGGATACGCTCCAATAATGAAGAACGATCGACTGCACAAGCTAACACACGACTGGGTTCAGAAACATCCAGTCTCACGAACTGATTGGCTAAAGCCTGAACATCCAAAGTAAGCGGCCTCTCACCGACCGGAATATAAGCAAGACTGCCCATACTAGCTGACTTCCTATTCAATGCCTTGGCCACCACATTGGTTTTCCCCCGGATGATATAGAATGGTGAATGACATAATCCTTCAACAACTCCAACCACCTCCTCTGCCTCAAATTCAACTCCTTTTGCTTGAACAAATACTGAAGACTCTTGCGATCCGTGAATACCTCACATGCCACGCAGTACCGCTAAAGCCTCCAAATCTTCAATGCGTGAACTATGGCTGCCAATCCCAAATCATGAACCGGATAGTCCTTCTCATGAATCCTCAACTGCATCGAAGCATAAGCAATGACTTTGCCGTCCTGCATCAACACTGCTCTAAGCCCATCACGGGAAGCATCACACTAAACTGCATAAGGCCCTGAACTTGAATACTCTCTGCTGACACAACATTGCCCAGAAATGCAACTGAACACAACCAGAACTCACTCTTGGAGAACTTTGCATATAACTGAATACCCCTTAGAGTTTGAAGAACCACTCTAAGGTGCTGCTCGTGCTCCTCCTGGCTGCGGGAATATACCAATATATCATTAATGGAGACCATCACAAACGAATCCAAATAAGGCCTGCACACTCGGTTCATCAACTCCATGAGTGCTGCTGGGGCATTGGTCAACCCAAATGACATGGCCAAAAACTCATAAAGCCCATGCTGAGTGCGGAATGCTGACCTAGGGACATCGATGCCCTAATCCTCAACTGATGGTAGCCAGATCTGAAGTCTACCTTTGAAAACACCTTTGCACCCTGAAGCTGCTCAAACAAATCGTCAATCCTCGGCAGTGGATACTTGTTCTTTATCGTCACCTTGTTCAATTGCCGGTAATCAATGCACATCCTCATCCATCCATCCTTTTTCTTCACAAATAACTCTGGCGCACCCCAAGGAGAAATACTAGGCCCGATAAAACCCTTCTCTAGCAAATCTAGCAACTGGTCCTTTAACTCCTTCAACTCTGGCGGGGCCATGCGACACGCCGGAATAGGAATGGGCTGCGTGCCGGGGGCCAGATCAATACAGAAATCAATATCCCTGTCGGGCTGCATACCCGGGAGGTCTGAAGGGAAAACCTCGGGGAACTCCCGATCAATAGGAACAGAATCAATGGAGGGGGCCTCTACGCTGGAATCGCGAACACTCGCCAGATAAGCTAAATACCCCTTCTCGACCATGCGTCGAGCCTTCACATATGAAGTAACACAGCGGGTAGAATGACCTGGAGTCCCTCTCCACTCTAAACGAGGTATACCCGGTAAAACTAAGATCACAGCCTTGGCATGGCAATCCAAAATAGCATGGTAAGGTGATAACCAGTCCATCCTCAATATAACATCGAAGTCTACCGTGTCCAAGAGCAATAAATCAACACGGGTCTCAAGACCCTCAAACACTACTACGCAGGAACGATGCACTCGGTCGACCACTATCGAATCACTCACCGGTGTAGATACATGAACAAGAATACTCAAAGCATCACTAGGCATGACCAAGTACAATAAAAAAATAGGACGACACGTACGAATACGTACACCCAAGGTCATATAGAACTGAAGCATCTCTAATACGAATTAGAATTGTACCTGCAATGTCTGCATCTGAAGACTCAGCCTCTGACCTGACTGTTGGCTGGCCTCTACCTCTGGCGACCTGAACTCCACCTCTAAGACCTCTGCCACCGCCTCTAACTGGTTGGGCAGGCTGTGGAATCTCCGGTGCCTGAATCATAGTACAAGAACTCTGATGCTGGAAGCTGCCATAAACTCGAGGGCAATATCTGACAATGTGCCTCGGATCACCACAAGCATGGCAAGACCTCGGCTGCTGCGGCTGAGCACCCCTCAATCTCGGGCAAACTCTCCTGTTGTGACCATACTCACCATACTCATAACATCTACACGAACGCTGCAGTTGAGGAAACTGAAGCTGACCCTGTCGACCTGAATGACCACCTGAAGTACCATGAGTGACATGGGGAGCTGACTGAAAGGGCCTGGGAGGATGGCCTCTACCATAAGTACCTCTACCTCCAGACGAGGTACCACTGAATCTGCCTGCATGACGTGGCCTCTTATCCGACCCATGACCACCTCCCTGTGGCAAAACCCTCTCAACTCTAAGGCCCACGCCGGCCGCCTCCTGAAAAGTGATCTCACTCCCGGCCTGAACCACTATGCCCGGCTGATCTGCCACCGCTGGCTGAACTCCTGGATGCAAACCCTCTCGAATGACGCTCTCCACGCAGCCTACCAATCGGACTAGAGCGTCCTGAAGAACTGGGATGGCAATGAACCCCTCTGAGACCTGAGCTGGGCCCACCGGGACTGCTGGGGCGGGAACCTCCTCCTCCAAATCACCTGAGGCTCCGCCACCGGAGCTGCTGCTGGGGGCTCGGACTGCTGAGCGATAGATGAAGAAGCGCGTGATCTCGCCATCTGCGGAAGAACAGAGTAGAAATTCAATTGGTACTTGAGAAATAGAACCGCACGACAAGAAGGAAAAAATGTGAAACTTTCCTAGCTCTGTAGCCTCTAGTGGATAAATACAGACATCTCCGTACCGATCCCTCAGACTCTACCGAGTTTGTCCGTGAGTTGTGAGACCTATGTAACCTAGTGCTCTGATACCAACTTGTCACGACCCGGATTTCCCACCTTCGGGAGTCGTGATGGCGCCTACTAATAGGAGCTAGGCAAGCCAAATTATCAATTACCTCCTTTAACGAACCACGACAATATTAGAAATAATGCGACGTTTATTAATAAAGCGGAAGTCTCAAATATAGTTAACTGAAAGAAATGCGGAAATTTAACAAAAATCCTCTACCCAACACTGGTGTCACAATACTCACGAACTTCTACAGAATACTAAATACAAGGTTTGAATGAAACATAGGACTGTCTGCTTTGGAACAATGATAACAAACTGCATAAATTAGAAAGGGACTCCGGCCCCGCGGACGTCAGCAAGGCTACCTCGAATATCCCTGGACTGAAAGCTCGCTCCCAGAATGCTACTGCCACTCAAATGCTGCCCCAACACCTGGATCTGTGCAAAAAGATGCACAGAGTGTAGCATCAGCACAACCGACCCCATGTGCTGGTAAGTGCCTAGCCTAACCCCGGCGAAGTAGTGACGAGGCTAGACCAGACTACCAAATAAACCTGTGCAGATATACATATGCAAGTACAACAAAATAATAGCGGAAAATAACAATTTAAACTGGGAGGGGAGCATGCTTATGGGGTAGCAGATAAAAACAGAATATCAGGAATAACAAAAGAAACTACATATGATTACGTCTAGCACAGGATAAGGGAAAACAGACCACTTTCACTTGTTTCAATTTCCTCTCATTGCAGGCGTGCAACCCGGTCCCATTTCATAATATCTCGTGGTCGGCGTGCCACGCGATCCCAGTTCAAAATATCACGTGGTAGGCGTACCACTCGATCCCATTTCATAATATCACGTGGTAGGCGTACCACTTGATCCCATTTCATAATATCACGTGGTAGGCGTACCACTCGATCCCATTTCATAATATCACGTGGTAGGCGTACCACTCGATCCCATTTCATAATATCTCGTGGTCGGCGTGCCATACGATCCCATTTCATAATATCTCGTGGTCGGCGTACCACATGATCCCATTTCATAATATCTCGTGGTCGGCGTACCACACGATCCCATTTCTTTCAACACAACACACAAAATAATCCCGGCAAGGGAGAAAAGATGTTAATAATAAAACTATCACGGCAAGAGAACAAGATAATATAATAAACTACCCCGGCAAGGGAAAACCAACTATAACCCAACTTACTCAATTTCCACTTAACACAATCAAATCAATACTCAGTCTCATCAATTACTGGCTCAGTGTTAAAGATTTTCAACCAAGTCCTCATAAACAACAATTAAGAATTCGATAATATTTAGGACTCACGGTCATGCTCGACACCAGTGTATAGATACTCGTCACCATGCCTATACACCATACTCGACAAATAGCAATTAGCAACAAAAAGACTCTACTCATATTCCCTCAAGTCAGAGTTAGACCAAACACTTACCTCGAATGCTCCAAACTCAACTCAAGCCTCTAGCACAGCTTTACCCCTCGAATTCGGCTCCGCTCAATCAAATCTATGAAATAACGACTTTATAATGTCAATAATAGCTAAACCAATCAAGCCCAAATGCCTAAATATAGATTTCCAACCTTTCTTCCAAAAATTCCAAAATCGACCCCCGGGCCCGCTTGGTCAAAACACGAGGTTCGGACCAATTCCATATCACCCATTCCCCCACGAGCCCGAATATACAATTTGTTTTCAAATCCGACCCCAAAACGAGGTCTAAATCAAAGAAAATTGAAAAGCCCTAACTCTACCCATTTTCCCCAATTTCTACCCTAAATTACATGATTTAAGCCTTGGAGTTCAATAGATGTTGAAGGAAATGAAAGGAAACAAGTAAAGGATTACTAACCCACGGAGTTTTGGTGAAGAATCGCTTTAAAAGTCGCCCCAAGTGGTGTGGAGAAGAAGAAGTTATGAAATTTGAAGTTGGTCCCGAAATGGTTCTGTTTTTATGACTTAAAAATCGCTGGGTGAAATTACCGTTCGCGTTCGCGACAGTAGGGTCGCGTTCGCGAAGGGCACAAGTTGACAACCATCGCGTTCGCGAGTGGAGAAGTGCGAACTCGAAGAGGAAAAATACTGGGGTCCAAAAGATGGCCTACGCGAACACGTGAGGCCTTACGCGAACGCGCTGAAGAGGGTCGTTGGCTTTCGCGAACGCGAGAAAATTTACGCGAACGCGATAGAGGGAAATCCAAGGCATCGCGAACGCGGGAACAGAGGGTGCGAACGCGAAGAAGAGGAACACCAAAGCACTGCGAACGCGAGCCTGGGGCCGCGTTCGCGAAGAACAAAACGTCTGTGTAAAAGTGCAGCAAAATCTGATCCTTTCCTAAGTGTAAAAACACCCCGAACCACCTCCAATTCACTCCCGAGCCCTCGGGGCTCCTAACCAATCACACACACTAACTCAATAACATCCTACGAACTTACTCGAGCGATCAAATCGCCAAAATAACATCAAAATCATTGAATCAAGCCTCAAAATCATTTTCATTTCAAACTTCATAAACTTCCAACTTTAGATATTTAGGTCCGAAACACGTCAAACGACGTCCGATTTCGACCAAACTTCACAGAAAGCGCTTAAACAATATATAAGACTTGAACCGGGCGTCGTAACCAAAATACGAGCCCGATACCACAGTCTTTTAATCAATTTTCATTTCCATTTTCCTTATTAATTTCAGAAAAACAATTTCACAGAAAAATTCTTTCCTCGTCTCTAGACCTCGGAATTCGACTCCGGGCACATGCCCGAGTCCCATATTTTTCTACGGACCTTCCGGGTCCGTCCAATCTCGGGTCCGAGTCCGTTTACCAAAAATGTTGACCAAAGTCAACTTTAGCAATATTAATATCAAAATTCTTCAAATTTTTCACAGAATTCACATATTTCAACATAAAAGCTTTCCGGCTATGCGCCCGGACTGCACACGTAAATCGAGGCAAGTAAAAATGAGGTTTTCAAGGCCTCGGAAGCACGGAACGAATGAGGAAACAGGCAAGGCGTAAGAGCCATCGTCGCCAGCGCGCATAAAAGGTCGTACCGACCCAATGTGTAAGAGCCTAAGGGCGAACTTTGAACACAAAAACATGAGGGTCAAATGAGCTCGAATCGAAACCCGACTCGGAGACTAAAACCCAAAATAGTTGATCAAAACATGTCTAAAAACAAAACCATAAGAGCTCAAACGCCAGCTTATACTAAAGGCTCTCATCGGCCNGCAGCTCACCTAGTCCCAAAATCATCCGTGCTGCTACGCCCAGTAGGCTGCTAGAGGTATATATACCTGTAGCAACAAAAATGCACAGAAGTGTAGTATGAGTACGTAATCAATGTGTACTCAATGAGTATCCCGCCTAATCTCGAAGAAGTAGAGACGAGATGGCCAACTTCGACACTCACTAGAGGTCAATTAACAATATTCTATAAATGCGAGGAAAAATCATGGATTTATATAGTAGTTCTAATTCGCGAAGCCAGAAAACAGGTAGACACCTTCAACAATTAATCAAGGGCTTCCAAGGTTTATTCTTTATTATCTTATCAATTTATATCAAGCCACGAAGGGCAAATTTCACATTTAAAATTCCCAAACGAAACATAACATGCGCAAATCACATCGAGGCGATGGCCCGATCCAACAGGAATGTAAACTGTGCACTGCCGAGGGTCGAACGGCCCGAACCATAGATGCATCTATTTAATCTGCCGAGGCGTTCGGCCCATTCCATAAATAAACACATACCCTGCTCGCAAATCATGCATGCGACGCAGGTGCACATAAAATACATGCTCAAGTATCCAATTAAGAATTTATCGGGGATATTTATACAAATAAGACAGTTTCTCTTTTTAACAATTCAGGAAAAATGACGTTTAATCTCTTTTTAAATTCATTTACTAATCCAAGGTGATTTAAACAATTCAAGCAATCAATGGGTTCATAAATAGTCCAAGTATAACATGCTTATGGGTCCTAACTACCCAGACAATAGCATAATAGTAGCTACTCACGGACTCTCGTCACCTCGTGCGTACGTAGCCCCCACAAATAGGAGCACATAACCAATTAACTCACCTAAGGGGACAATTCCGTCTCACAAGGTTAGAAAGGAGACTCACCTCGCTCCGAAGATCCATAATCGGCATTCCACGCCCTTCCGAAGACTCTACTTGATGCACCACGCTCCAAAACTAGCCAACGGTTACGCAAATCCATTAATATATGCTCAATTATTCATTACATTCTAATTTATAGCAATTCCTAACTCCGATCGAAAAGTTGACCAAAATGCCCTCGGGCCCACATGCCCGGAATCCGAAATTTTTCGAAGATAAAGATTACCCATGACATTAGGAATTCAAATATATATAATTTACTCTCAATTCCACATCCAAAAATCGTGGTCAAATTCCAAGAAATGTAAATTTCTAGGTTTTCCACCAAAACCTCAAATTTATACTAATTTAAATGTCTAAATCTGTATATAAACTTGTATTTAACTCAAAACCAGTAGAAATCACTTACCCCATGCTTGGTGATGAAAATGACGCTCAAAAGTTGCTCCAAGATCGGCTCCCATGGAAGAAAATGAAGTGAAATGAGCCAAAACCCGATTTTAAAAGAACACTGCCCAGACGACCCTTCTATGCGATCGCAACCACAGCACCGCGATCGCGTAGGCCAACTCTGCTGCCTCCAAAATCCTTCTATGCGTTCGCATGCATGCTCCTGCATTCGCACAGACCAAACGCCTCACAGCCTCCAAACGCACACTGTGCGATCGCAACACCTACCATGCGATCGCATAGGCCCCAGGCATCCTTCTCTGCGATCGCATTTCACCTCCTGCGATTGCATAGACCAATTCCAGCTCCCTCAACTCTTGCTCTATGCGATCGCATACCCTCTCTCGTGATCACATAGAGTAAAAACCTGCTGCACTTATACCAGAAAACCAGCAATCCCCACAAGGCGAAAATCGATTCGTTGAGCATCCGAAACACGCTCGAGGCCCTCGGGAGCACAACCAAACCTACCAACCAATCCCAAAACACATTACGGACTTGCTCGAGGCTTCAAATCATATCAAACAACGCTAAAATCATGAATTACACCCCAATACAAGCTTAATGATCTTCCATATTCGATGCCGAAACCTATCAAATCACGTCCGATTGACCTCAAATTTTGCACACAAATTATATTCGACATTACGGACCTACTCCAACTTTCGGAATTGTATTCCGACCCCGATATCAAAAAGTCAACCTCCGATCAAACTTCTCAAAAACCTTCAAATTTCTATCTTTAGCCAAATGGCTCCAAAATGACCTGCGGACCTCCGAATTCACTTCTGATCGCGCCCCCAACTCCAGAATCACCATACGGAGCTATTCACAGACTCGGAACCCCAAACGGGCATTGATAACACTGAAATGCACTTCGAGCCAAACTTATGAAATTCCTTCTAAAATGCTAACTTCCACAATAGGCGCCAAAACGCTCCCGGGTTATCCAAAACCCGAATCGGGCATACGCCCAAGTACGAAATCATCATACGAACCTGCTAGAACCTTCGGATCCTGATTCCGAGGTTGTTTGCTCAAAATTCTAATCCTAGTTCATTCTTTCAACTTTAAGCTCCTGAAATAGGAATTCTCTTCCCAAATCAACTCCGGACTTTCCGAAACTCAATTCCGACCGCGTGTGCAAGTCATAATGCCTGAAATGAAGCTGCTCATGGCCTCAAACCGTTGAACGACGCGCTAGGACTCAAAACGACCGGTCGGGTCGTTACATTCTCTCCCACTTAAACATACGTTCGTCCTCGAACGTGCTGAGAACTGCACTGGAGTGGTCTGAAATCGCCGTTTAACTTCTCATGCACCTTCCCGTGCTATCACAACTCAGTTGAGCACATTAGCTCGATCGATTCTGAAGATATTCTCTTTTATTCAAGCAGATACGCCTTAAAGTCCAATCCCAACATCCGGAACTCAATGCTAGGCTTGTTTCCAACATAGGATCACCATATCAATAACTACACGCTGTACCCAAATGCGACTGCATAACTTTGCTGAATTCATAACTTGCACCATTTTACTCATAGGACCACAATAACTTTCTCTGATCAATTGACCGAAACTCCACGAATCGGAGGCTCCCATTACCTATTTGTTTGTTATAAATGTTATCTTTATTCAATTTGAACAGTCACTGAAGAATTTAATAATTGCAGGCAGTTGCTGATGGCATCCTGTTGAAACTTCCATTTACGACAATATTTGAGTATTTGCAGGTTTCTTTTAATAGATCACTGAAATCTGTTTCACTGTAAAATCAATGTGAATTGTCGAAACTTCATATGAACTTATTTAGCGTGCTCTGCAGAGGCCAGTAGCACTTTTATTAATGCGATTGTTGTTACTGGCAGATTCTTCAGCTAATTTCTGCGTCTTTGAGGAGCCTTGGGCCTAGTGCTATTTTCTATCTTGCAGTTGCCGTTTCTGATTTTTATGTTCCGTGGAAAAGCATGGTAACCATTTATGCTATTGAATATCTTCTCCTATTTAGCATGTGCTTTGGTTGTATTTGCGTTAGGGAATGGATGGATTTAGTGCTTTGTGAATCTTACTTGTCCTTCTTTCTTGTATCCCAATGCTCCCCCCCCCCTCTCGCTCTCTCTCTCTATATATATATGTATACATATTGCAAATGGTAGTTGTATGACATGTCTGAATCGACTTATAAAAGAGAAAATGGTACTAGATTTGTTTCCTCAAAATGTGCTGCTATATTTTTACATATTAGCTCTTTTTCAGACTTTACATAAGATCCAGTCAGCATCTGGTCCTCTGGACATGCGACTCGCCCAAGTACCAAAAATGCTTTCAATGCTAAGGAATGAATGGGCGCCAATGGCCTTTTTCATATCTTTCAAGGTTGGTGATCTTCTTGTATGGTTTGGTAGAAGGTTCCAGCAGGTCCGTATGATGATTCCGGACTTGGGCGTATGCCCGGTTCGGGTTTTGGATAACCCGGGAGCATTTTGGCGCCTATTGTGGAAGTTAGCATTTTAGAAGGAATTTCATAAGTTTGGTTTGAAGTGCATTTCGGTGTTATCGATGTCCGTTTGGAATTTCGAGACTGGGAGTAGCTCCGTATGGTGATTCTGGAGTGGGGAGCGCGATCAGAAGTGAATTCGAAGGTCCGTAGGTCATTTTGGAGCCATTTGGCTAAAGATAGAAATTTGTAGGCTTTTGAGAAGTTTGATCGGAGGTTGACTTTTTGATATCGGGGTCGGAATCCAATTCCGAAAGTTGGAGTAGGTCCGTAATGTCAAGTATGATTTATGTGCAAAATTTGAGGTCAATCGAACGTGATTTGATAGGTTTAAACATCGGAAATAGAAGTTTGAAATTCTAAAGTTCGTAAAGCTTGAATCGGGGTGTAATTCATGGTTTAGCATTGTTTGATATGATTTGAAGCCTCGAGCAAGTCCGTAATGTGTTTTGGGATTGATTGGTATGTTCGGTTGGGGTCCCGGGGGCCTCGGGTGGTTTCCGGATGGTTAACGGATCGAAAATTGGAATTTGGGAAGGCTTGAGGTTGCTGCTTCTGTCATAACCGCATCTACGGTTCTTGGACCACAGAAGCGGGACCGCAGATGCGGTCGAAATCTCGCAGAAGCGAAAAAGGGCCAGGCCAAAGGAAATCGCAGAAGCGGCCCAGGGACCGTAGAAGCGATTCCGCTTAAGCGGCCCCCAGACCGCAGAAGCGGCCCAGCTCCTCTTGCCCAAAGCCGCAGAAGCGGTCATCAACCGCAAAAGCGCTATCCGCAGAAGCGGAAAATACACCGCTGAAGCAAAAATGTTGGGCAGAAGGATTGTTTTAAAAATCGTGATTGGGAGTTCATTTCTCTCATTTTTCATGGCTTGGGGCGATTGCTGGAGAGCTACAAAGAGGGATTTTCATCTGCTATTCTAAGTCTTGGAGCATGGTGCATCAATTGGAGTCCTCGAAAGAATGTAGAATGCCTGTTATGAGTCTTCGGAGCGAGGTGAGTCTCCCTTCTAACCTTGTAAGAGGGAATTGTCCCCATAGGTGAAATAATTGATTATGTGGTCCTATATGTGGGGGCTACGTACGCACGAGGTGACGAGAGTCCGTGCGTTGCTACTATTATGCTATTGTCCGGGTAGTTAGGACCCACAAGCATGTTATACTTGGTTTATTTATGAACCCATTGATAGTTTGGATTGTTTAAATCACCTTGAATTGGTAAAGGAATTTAAAAAGAGATTTAATATTAATTTTCCTGAATTGTTAAAAAGAGAAATTGTCTATTTGGATAAATATCCTCGATAAATCCTTAATTGGCTACTTGAGCATGTATTTTATGTGTACCTGCGTCGCATGCATGATTCGCGAGCAGGATATGAGTTTATTTATGGAACGGGCCGAACGCCTCGGCAGATTTAAATAGATGCATCTATTGGTTCGGGCCGCTCGACCCTCGGCAGTGCACAGTTTGCATTCCTGTTGGATCGGACTGTCGCCTCGGTGTGATTTGCGCATGTTATTTGTCGCTTGAGAATTTTAAATGTGGAATTGGCCCTTCGTGGCTTGATAGAAATTGATAAGATAATAAAGAATAAACCTTGGAAGCCCTTGATTAATGATTGTTTACCTGTTTTCTGGCTTCGCGAATTTGAACTACTATATAAATCCATGATTTTCCTCGCAGTTCTAGAATATTGTTAATTGACCTCTAGTGAGTGTCGGAGTTGGCCATCTCGTCTCTACTTCTTTGAGATTAGGCGGGATACTCATTGAGTACACGTTGATTACGTACTCATACTACACTTCTGTGCATTTTTATTGCACAGGTATATACACCTCTAGCAGCCTACTGGGCATATCAGCGCGGATGATTTTGGGACTAGGTGAGCTGCATTGTTCGAGGCGACCCACAGCTAGTGTAGTTCCTTTCAGCATTTGTATATTACTCCCTGTCTACTGTATTTCGGACGGATGTTGTATTTTATTTTACTTATCAGTAGTTGCTCATGCACTTGTGACACCGGGTTTCTGGGATGGTTTTCAAAGGATTTGTACTAATTGTTATTATTTAAATTTGAATTCAAGTAGTGATCTTTTATTTATGAAAAATAGAAGGAAAAACCTTAGGTTTTCAAAAGTATTAAAAGAGGATTTAATTGATAATTTAGTTGGCTTGCATGACGGAGGTGTCCGGCGCCACCACGACCCTTAGTGGATTTTGGGTCGTGACAACATGGTATCAGAGCGCTAGGTTCCCGTCGGTCTCACGAGTCATGAGCAAGTCTAGTAGAGTCTCGCGGATCGGTACGGAGACGTCTGTACTTATCCTCGGGAGGCTGCAGGACTGTTAGGAGTACTTCCTTCTTGATTTCCTTATCGTGCGGTTCGATTCCTTTGAGGCTTATGCCTTTGATTCCATTCCACTCAATCTTACGCGACGCGAGCGCTTGTTATAAATCGAAAATTGAAGGATTGTAATGGCACTACAAATGTGGTGCGGGATGATTCTCCCGGTTTAGTTGATTGGACTGCTATAGTCGCCTTATGGATGGATATTCTATTGTTTCAGCTCAGTAACAGAACTTCTAAGAGCCTTGAGGCTAGGCGCAGGTTGCCATAATGCTTATGAGCGATTATTCCGCACTGTTGTTGTGATGGTAGGGTGTTTGCCCATGCGTTGGGGCAGTGAATGAATTGAAGGGAAGTTTACCCAGTGTGTAATCAAGGGATTCCGTATCTTATTCCCGGCAGGGGAAAGTCAATCGAACTAAGGATGGTCAGATGTGGACTGGAGGAAGTAATGAAACGTGGTAATTGCAAGTGTGGCGAAGTTCTCCTCTATATGGGGGGTGCTGTTGTCCTAACTGAACACTATAAGTTTGTTGATGTTATAATCTGCTACAATTCGCCTTGTGGCGGGATATTGTGAAACACTATTGAAGATGCAACCGTCAGATATCGCATGGTGCGTTGGTTTAGTATTGAATCAGTATTTTAAATGTTGGCGGTTCGAGAAAGATGACCTTCGGAGGGGTTTAAGTCAGTAGCGATTTGTGGATTCAAGTTCTATGAAGATGAATTTTATTAAGGCAACAACTGAGCAGCAAAAGATGAGAAAGACATGTGGGAAGTGTCAGGCGGAGTTTTAAACTTCTAAGAGGTCAAGCTTAGGGAGCACAGGCCGAGCGGTTGATTAAAGAAGTGAGTTTGCCCAAAGTGGGAGAGCAGTGGAGCTGCGTAGGGGCTTGGTAATGAGAAAACTGTGCACCTTAAGGGAGTCTGGAACGACTCGAGAATATTGGTGCTTGGTTATTGGCGTCTTCGGATCTAATTTGAAGTAGGGGTTCTTGTGCGGCCGGGAATTTAATATAACGGAAGGGAGCGCTTAAATAAAGGGAGATGTAGCATGACTTTGAAGTAGAAGGATGTTGTCGCACACTTAATGGATGTCCACGAGGGGTGAATGGACTTGTGCAGCTGGAGAGTGAGCTCGGACTCAGGATGGGTTATCGATGTCGTAGTGATTGTACCCCCTACAGCAGCGTTGGAAGATGTTGGGGAGGGATTTCTACAGGTGGGGTAGTCCTATGAGCAGGTTAGCAGTCGCGTGGTTGGCGAGGCTTCTGCGAAAAGTTCTACGGGTTATGCAGCAAAGGGGAACTGTTGTGTGAATGCTGTCAATGATTTTGGGTATCAAATTGGGTTTCTACGGTAGGATATCGAGAATGCTGGCGATTGATTGTGCAAGGTTATGTCAAAAAGAGATTAAGAATCCTGGTGAACTCTAGAGTTTTGTAATAATGGCTTCAAGCTAAGTGGGAGAGTCCCGCCGCTTGTGATTTGGGTTGCATGGTTAGCGACTTGCGAGGTTTCCAGTTATTAAAATCTTGATAGGTTATCTCAGCTACGGAGAAAGACCATAAGTGGTGAATTGAGTAGAGGAATTATTAGAGATGTGCTACGGTTGGCCTTATGGGCTCATGTTCGGACTTGGGAAGGAATTCAGGATTTATGCCTTGTATAGAAGCGGGTTTAAAGGGGAGTAATTCTGCCAGGTGCTTCGTTGGGAGGGTATTAATGTGCTAGAAGGTTCATGGAGTTGATTATATTCGGGACCAAGTCAGAGCGGGTGGCTCTCAGCAACGGTCCTAGTAGATCCTACGGGGTAAAGTGTGGTGCCCAATGATTTCAAGCCTATGAGTACAGTTAAGAATCAAGCTTTGTAGCAGCTTATGGGAAGGTGCCCAGGATGTCCTATGATGTTTTGACTTGTGATGTAGCGTTTGAGAAATATGAAATAGCTCGAGGGATTTGAGACAGCATGGTCTCGTGACTCAAGGCCACTCGGGATGAGTGTAGAGAGAGTATGTTATGCGTTGAAGAGAGTTAGCGTTATCTCCAAGGCAATCAAAGATTAAATTGGAAGAAAAGGGACTGATTAGCCATAGTTGAATTTGGCATGTTGGGATCTGTGATCAGTTCATTCAGCGTGATCGAGTTATGCGTATGATTTGTGGCGGTACGAGTGAGGGTTGTCGGCCGCCGTAATTGATGTTATTCAGAAGCATTCTTCTGTTATGGCTTGTTAAGTGGAAGCGGTTTCCGAAAGGTCCTACGATTATGGGAATTTACCTGTGCGTTGCTATGATTCTCCTGAAGTGAGTTAAGTGAAAAGTTCTTATGTGATGAAGTGCTAAAATATTAAGGGTTTCGGAGTTGCAATGAGGATCGTGTTCTATCGTATGTTGGCACATTTGGGTGTAGTGAGCAGCATGGAAATTCGAAGTGAGGATCGAGGTTGCAGTTTGGTGCTGGTAAGGATGTCACAGGCTCGGATGAGCAAGGAAAGGGGTGGAATATTAAAGTAATTGGTATTGTCTTCAGCGTCACCTGAGATCGATGTTTTCTGAAAAAGGCCTTGCAGCCTGGTTAGGGATTCTTGATCGCTTTTCAGCGTTAGTGCGGCCGGTGGTTCAGGTGTGCGGACCCGTTGTTTATTTCGGGAGATTGTGGGAGCGTGCCCCACGGGAAGATTGCATATGTGTGACATGTAGTCACTCGATTGATTAAAGACTTAAACCAAGTATGAGGATTGTGGTAATGTCAGTAAATTTGAGAAATTATGCCTGGAGGGCACTTTGATTATTGGGTTATGAACTAGGGAGGTTGCTCCGATTATGATGGTTATTCTTATGTGTTAAGGTTCCGCGTGGCGATGATGTTATGTGAGCGGAATGGCTCTCGAGATTTAGATCTTGTATCGCACCTCAGTTGTGCTTGAGTTTTGTAGCTTATGGCGCTATGTATTCCCCAGGGAAATGGTACTATACACTTAGAGTGCTTGTGACCGAGATTCGGTAATTCATTATAATGAGCAATTTAGCTCGATGTGTATCTCCTTATGTGAGTTCTACGTGTGGATCGGGTGGCACGCCGCCATGGGTATGTTATTTGGATCGGGTGGCACGCCGCCATAGTTATGTTGTGAGGATCGGGTGGCACGCCGCCATGGTTATGTTGTGAGGATCGGGTGGCACGCCGCCATGGTTATGCTATGTGGATCGGGTGGCACGCCGCCATGGTTATGCTATGTGGATCGGGTTGCACGCTGCAACAGTGTGATGTTGAGTGTAGTTTTCTATATGCCATTTTTGTATGTCCTGCTTCCTATTTTTCTAAGGAAAGTCCGTGGTAGTGCGGGAGTTAGGTACTTCCTTCCAGAGTTCGTTTTCCTTTTGCCAAAATCCTCTAATGGTCGTGGTGGCGCCGGACACCTCTGTCAGGCAAGCCAACTAAATTATCAATTAAATTCTCTTTTAATACCTTTGAAAATCTAGGATTTTTCCTTCCACTTTTCATAAAACAATATCTACTTCAATTCAAATTAAATAATAAATGATTAGTACAAGTCTTTTGAAAACCATCCCAGAACCCGGTGTCACAAGTGCATGAGCAACTACTGATAAGGAAAATAAAATATAACCTCTGTCCGAAATACAGTGGACAGGGGATAAAATACAAAAATGCTGAAAGGAACTACACTAGCTGCGGGTCGCCTCGAAAGAATGCAGCTCACCTAGTCCCAGAATCATCCGTGCTGCTACGCCCAGTAGGCTACTAGAGGTATATATACCTTGTCACGACCCGGATTTCCCACCTTCGGGAGTCGTGATGGCGCCTACTAATAGGAGCTAGGCAAGCCAAATTATCAATTACCTCCTTTAACGAACCACGACAANAAGTGTAAATATAGGCTAAAAGCCTAAGTTTGGGGGTTGAAGGTTAGAAAAGTTGTGATATGGAAGTTGTTTGAAAAGGTGGAAGGTAGAGAAAAAAAAAATATGAAATCTTCTTTGACTTTGAAAAAAAAATGTATATAGAATGAAGTGATAAAAAGTCGTGAATAGAGGGAAGACTAGGTGTGGAATGAAAAGTGAGGAAAGGATGGAAAATATTTTTGAAGGAAGGGGACTTTAATTGTAAATATTGTAGTGCTTTGGGAGGTTTTGAGTCACTTTAACCAAAATTTTGCCTTACCCTAACCAAAAGCCTAAACTACAACCCTTTAAGTCCTAATTGATTTTGAACCAAGTTGTCTACATTAGTGGAGGAATACATGAAGGGCAAGCCTATGGTACTACTTGTATGCATTTGAACATCTTTTTGAGAGAGAGTTAATTCTTTCCATTTGATATCCCATTTTTGTTTTGAATTAAGATTTATGAGTGTGGGATCCTCTCTTAAATGTGAGGGCACATGAGATTTGAGTTGTGAATTTAATCCCATTTTCAATTGGAAAGAATGACCAAAGAAAGTTGATTGTGATAGAGAGGCAAATTTTGAAGCTTTAGTATCATGACTTGATTGCTACTTTGATTTGCATTAGTGTTTGACCACTTGAAGTATAATGAAGTTTATGTGAAGTGCTTGATAATTCATATGCTTTGGAGTAATTGTTTGTACCAATCAAAGTCATGCATTTGTGCTTAAAGTAGACTTTCTTTTTGGCTTGGTGTGATAGGATATGAGGTTGATTTAGCCACTTGGGAAGAGATTTTGTCGTTTTCGTTGCTTGAGGACAAGCAATAGTTCAAGTTTAGGGGTGTGATAAGTTGGTATTTTACCAACTTATCTTGCCTTTAAACCTATACTTTTGTTATGTTTGAGTGATAAAATCATGTATTTAATGTCATTTACTTTTATTTTACAGGGTGATTGTAATTTAGAAGTAATGGTGAAGAAACCAAGTGAAAACAAGTCAAAAGAAGCCAAAAAGAGAGAAAAATCTGGGCAATGCCCTCAGGGTCGCAAATGCGACCAGAGCTTGGGAAAAGCGAAGTCATCCACAAAGGTCAGTCTTCGCAAATGCGAAGAGGAGTTCGCAAATGCGAACTCAGCAAGAATAGGCAGTGTTTCGCAAATGCGAAGACCACTTCGCAAATGCGAAGTCAACCTGGATAGTCAACCTTCGCAAATGCGAACCTGGGCAGTCTGGGCAAGTTTGGGAATTGCGAACTTTTGTTCGCAATTGCGAAAATCGTGCTTCAGGCATGGGCAATTCTGGAGTTTCACGCTTTTGATCCCCAAACCATTTAATACCCGATTAGGCTCATTTGTAAAACATCTTTGGCATATCTTTGGCTTATTTTCAGTTCATAGAGCTAGAGAGAACAAGTATTGAAGCTAGGGTTTTGCACACACACTTGGGTTTTGAAGATTGAAGCTTGTGGTTAAGATTTTCTTACCCATTTATGTTTATCTCTTCATTTCCTTGCTTTGTATTGAATATTTAAGTGTGTAGTATTTATTTCCAACACTTGAATCTTGTTTATGGAAGTATTCATATTTAAAGTGTGGATTAAATACCTTGTTGTGCTTATGTATTGAATGAATTTTATTTATTTATGAAGTGAGTTATTGTTACTTTAATTATTCTTGTTCTTTAATGTTTCCAAAGGGATTAACTAACCCTAGGACTCGCCCATTAACTCCGAATTAATTTTGGAAAAGATAATTTGGGGTTGGGAAAGATTAATTAATAAGAACTTGAGGCGTTAACCCTCATTTTATAGATTCTACCTAGGGATAGGATTGAACTACTTGTAGCCATTCCGGGTGTGCTTAATCTTCTAATTGTTTAGGGATAATTCAATTAGGGAGTCTTGTTAGTCTTCGGAAGAAGCTAATTAAGAATTATTATCCGTGTCTAATTAACATAAACTCGCTCATATTTGTAAAATCGTGAAATACATTGGATCGTTACTTGAGTGTAATTCCCGATGCATTCATACTTGTACCATTGATGATTTTACTTGCTTTCTAGGTTAGTTTACATTTCCGCATTTAGATATAAACATTTTCAAACCAAAATTCTTAGTGTTTGGCATTGCGCGATAAGCGATAATTTTCATACATTCCTAATCGCCTACACATTGTTCTCTGTGGGATTCGACCCCGACTCATAGTTGGGTAAATTATATTGCATGCGACCGTGTCTATTACTTTTTAGTATTGGATTTGGACGTCATCATTGGCGTATTGGCGGTAGAGATCAGTTCTTCCAGCGTGATTAAGTTATGCAAGTGATCTGTGGCGGTGCGTATGAGGCTTGTCAGCCGCCGTAAATGATATTATTCAGAAACATTCTTATGTTATAGCTTGTTATGTGGGAGCGAATTCCGGAAGGGCTATGGTGCCTTAGACCACTACGTCGATGGTTGCATATTCTACGGTTAGGGGTATTCACCAATGTGTTACCATGGTTCTCCTAAAGTGAGTTTGGTGAAAAGCTTTGACGTGATGAAGTAATTAATTTATTAGCAAATCTGGAATATTGGTGGAGAATCGTGTCCTACTGTACGTTGGCGTGTCAGGTGCAGCGAGTAGTATGGAATTTGAAATGAGAATCAAGCTGCAGTTCGGTGTGGACAAGGATGTCACAAGCTCAGATGAGCAGGAAAGTAGTCTCGATGTTTTAAGTAGGTGGTATTGTCATCAGTGTCACTTGAGTTCGGTGCTTTGTGAAAAAGGCTTTGCATCCTGGTTAAGGATTCTTGATCGCTTTTCAGCGTTAGTGCGGCTGGTGGTTTGGATGTATGGACCTTTGAAAGGTTATTGGCTTAGTTTAGTATGATTAGGATCGACTTGAGGTCGGTGGATGGGTTTAAATGTGAATTGGGGGCTCTATGTCAGGCCAGTTGTGTTCATTTCAGTAATGCACTCCTTAGGGAGGGGTAGTCAGGGTGTTATTTCATTGGCAGATACTTCACGTAGTGATGCATTGCGCCGTGTGAGTTGTAGAGACGGCTTGAGAAATTGCTTATGTGTTGAGGATCAGCGTGGAAATGATGTATTGTGAGCAAGATGGCTCTTGGGATTCAGATTTGTATATCGCACCTTAGTTGTGCTTGAGTTTTGTAGCTTATGGCGCTATATGTCCCCTCAGGGATGGTATTATGCACTTAGCGTGCTTGTGACCAAATTCAATATCTTGTTGTAATGAGCAATTTAGCTCGGTGTATATCTCCTTATGTGAGTTCTACGTGTGGATCAGTTGGCACGCCGCCATGGGTATGTTATTTGGATCGGGTGGCACGCCGCCATGGTTATGTTGCTTGGATCGGGTTGCGCGCTGCAACAACGTAATGTTCAGTACGGTTCCCTATATCTCTTTATTGTGTTCTGTTTCCTATTTTCTGAAGGAAGCTCATATTAGTCGTGCGCCCGCGTCGCATGTATGATTCGCGAGCGGGGTAGTTAAAAAAAAAATTCCTTCAAAGTTCATTTTTCCTTTTGGATCGCATTCTAATTAGTAGCATATTGGCACATTGTGGCATCATATGAGACTTTTGGTCATGTCGGGGTGGCTTATTACCTGAGCAGTTCATACTGGGTGAGACGAGGTTGTTGGATTTGGGATCAGTGCAAACTGATTAAAGAATCCTAAATCTAGATAAAGACACGGCAATACACGGAAATTTTTAGTTTTTTTTCTAAAATAAAATAAAAAATATTGGTAACTAATTACAATTATAACCAAGATAAAATATACTTATTAAGGATAAAAAAAGCGAACAATATTTCGATAGGGGCTTCGTGCTTTTAATATATGTACCTTGTCTCAATAAGTATTAAATTCTTTTAAAAAATTCATATAACTATTATTTTAAATATTAAGTTTGAGTTATGTAATAAAGTTAAAAGAAGAATGCGTAAAATCATGAAAATGATGATTGATGTCGACCTATTTAATTTACTCAATAAAGAAAGAAGCTCTACCTCATGGAAGTCCTTAAAATCTTAAATGTTAGTTTTACTAAAAATAGATTATTAATTATAATTACGATTTCTATTCAACATGAATGTCACTTATGAAGGGTAAAAGTTGATCAACATTTCATGTTAATATTTCATATTTATATGATATATTGTGTCAATAGATAGATAGATTAGACTCGTCTATCGAAATTTTTTAGCGCGAACATCGATCCTTAAATTATATTCCATCAAAATTGTGGTGAAAATATTTAATTAGTTGGATTCAAAATTTTAAATATTACATAAAAATTTAAATGTTAATATAATTTATTAACATAGAATTATTTGTGGAAGGAATAGTTTAGTTTTTTAAAGCTACAAAAGTGAAGATGTCGACCAACTTCAACTTTGTGATAACTATATTTTTAGATTGTTAGGTACCTTAAATATTTTATTTTTAGTTAGGTTTATTTTTAGAACTTTATATTTATCATATACTTTCAGATTATTTAACTTTCAAAATTAACATTTTTAAAAAATAACTATGTAGGTAACTTTCAAAATTAATTCTTCGAAACTACACTAATAAATACTTTCAAATCTAAAATCCTCGTTTCCAATCAATAATGTTTTTTGGCTTTGTTTGTTCTTTTAAACTTTATAAATGTTTAGGTAAACATACTCATAATTATAATAAATATAAATTATACGTCTACCTAGCGTGAGAGGGTTCATATTTTTGGAGTTAAAGATTAGTTATTTTACCCAATTCAAATAAGGAATGTATTAGGCATAAAGATTCTGTATAATTTAATCATACTTTAATTGTAAAATTTATATACGGTAAAATTTTAATGATTTTAAAGTCCTAATTATAAGGACTTATTACTTGATTCAAATAAGGAAAGATTTAATAAGTAATAAATTTGGTTTAATTTAAAGTCCTAAATATTAGCTAGCAGAATAATCAAATGACTATTTTGTCTGGTGTGAATACTATTTTAAAAGGGTAAAAAGGCGAACGACATTTCGCTAAGGGCCTTCGTGCTTTTAATATAAATATAGATTGTTTTGTGTTTGGTTGAGTTGGTTTAGTTCTATATATTATGTTTTTGTTTATCGGATGTATGTAAATATAAACGTATGTGACTACGTACTATATAAACGCAAGACTCTCGTGCTTCCTTTCTTTGTTGAAGGCGGGTGGGTTGGGTGTATGTGAACATAACATGAATGTAAAAATACATAAATATATTGGTTTTTGTAAGTTTTATGTGCAGAACCTTGGAAGAGATGATTCTTTATTGAAAGATAACAAATGGACAAATTAATATGAGAAAATATTATTTTTTGTCTATAAAAAAGTAAGTTTTGCGTTTAATTCTTTTGGTTCTGCAGAAAAATTCGGCAAATATCGCAATTCGCAAGTGCACTTGATTGCGATGGGCAAAGACTCTTTTTATGGTATGGAATTGATCACTATTTTTAATTGCAATTTTTTAATACTCAACTGTTTTTTATGAGTTTGATTTCCTATGGTGCACAGTTTTTATATATTGATGTTTTTCTTAAAAACAACAAAGTATGACTTTGCCACTAATTAAGGAATTTTTTTTACTGTAAATAGTGTTCATAAATTATTATCACTTTTGAAAAAAAAAATTATCGTCACTCTAATATGAATGTGATTTTGTCACCTTAAAGTCTCTAAAGGTTTATATGTTTTTAATAGGTATAAAAAATTGTACCAGTTCTGGTCCTCCTCTAATGAGTAATGGGTATCCATCTCTGGCTTTTTTAGAATTTCATCACATAGCCAAGGGCAACTCTAAGGAAGAACGCTTCATTATGACTCTTAACACAAATGTTACGAGGAGATAATCATGTTAAAGAAATAACAAATATAAAAAAATTAAAGCTCCTATCTATATTGCTATCAAGTTAGTTGTCTTTTAACCAATTTTAATATAATAACTTAATAATATTTCTACTCAAAACAGATTTCATCCTTTAATTGTGCTAATACTTTTCGTACGTGCTTAATGTTTGCTAAGATATTTCGTGCATCGCACGAATATAGATACTAGTTATTATGAAAGCACGAATGTTGAAACGTTAAATGTTGAACGACTAAAATATTCCTAAAATATTGGCAAACTTTTATACCCTTTCAAAGTTAAAATAGTTTTCAGAAAGTATTATCCATAAAGGATTAAATTGTAATATTAGTAATCATGTCATACTATTTTTATTTGGACAACAACATCGAATGAAGAATCTGTGGGTACTTCTACTTCCGACTAATTAGAATATAACGCACGTTAAGAGATATAAATCTAATTAGTCACGAAATACTTTGTCTTTCAAACGTAATTATGGTTTGTTGTCAACTTGTCATGTTACGAAATACCCGTTGCCTGAATTTTGGAGTAAATAAGTTTTATCCAAAATGTGGAGAATATTTTTTTACTTAGAAAATATTTTCAATATTAGGAGTTATTATCAAATAAAAAAAGATTTAATAATCAAATTTGGTTGATTTCAAACACCTAAATATTTGGAGAATAATTAGAATTTAGATGGGAAGACTTAATTTTAGAAGTTCAATGTACGCGTATTGCTACCTTGATTTTAAATGGGAAAGAATTCTATTTTGGGGTACTATTTTGGATATTACTTTTATATTCACCTTTAAATTGTTCAGTGACATAAAAGTCTATCAATATTCCGAGGATATTTTAGTCGTAGTCGAGACTGTAAAAGCAAGCTTGCCAAAGTTATACTTCTAGCCTCAAATCAAACGAAAAAGATTCAACTAACAAGAAGTATAAAGTAAGAACAGATCCAGTATTCAATGTCTTCTTGCTTCGTGTCAGAAATTAAGAAGAACATCCAATAAAAGATGATTTGGTTCTTCCTGAACACTTAGTTATCAATCCCAATGATAAAAGTAGTGCATTTAATAAGAGAAATATTTCTATCATTAGATTTTGTGCAAATCGCATGATAGAATTAAAAAGATATCTTAGCTAGCAGAAATGAATATGTTGATCAACATAAATGAAAGGTTGATTGCAAAATTTTATAGTAAAAATAAATCTTTTTCAGTTTTTGACTCATCAGCAATGATACCAATAATTACTACCAAGAAGAATACGTAGATACTTTAATACCAAATGGTCTTCTACCATACATGTTTGCTGTCAAGTTTCTTATTTCTTACGTATGTTAGTATCACCGTATATATAATAGACTAATTTAAAGTTGATCTTCCATTATATATAGGTTAATTTTGAAGAAAATATATGCCCGCCATGCTACCTAATAGCTTGTGTAATAGCACACGGATGGTATATAGAAGTTTTGACAATAACGTCAAACATGCAAACCTTATGATACCGGTTAATGTGCTTCTAAGTATATTCTTATCCCTGAATTCAACTTTCGTCTGCTGAAACTAAGGAATATCTTTCTTAATTTGTGTGGAAGTAATTTTTAGTAAGTTTATATTTTGCAAATATAATCAATAAAGCATAAGGACAAATATTCTAAATATTAGACTATATATACCGCAATATGATTTCTTGCACGAACAACTGTATGTTGCACTTTCAAGAGGGATATCAAGATCGACAACAAGAGTTTTGGTTAAGGCAGAGCAACCAACGCATTAGGAGGAAACATATACAAAAAAATATTATCCACAAAGAAGTGTTCGTTAAGATACCATCACATTAAATACTTTTTTTTTTTGTTAAATGGAGAAACATTTTATTGCAAACTAAACAGTTACCGGGGGGGTTACTAGTTACATGCACACTATCATGGATAGTGGTTGTGCTAAAATTGCCAAGGCTTGCCAACTTATTACAAACAGACACTGGTACTAATCTAGAAGTGGTTAATCCTCCTTTATGTGCTTGTAACACAACCAAGACAGAAGGTGGAGGAGATTCCATAACTAACAGGTGGTTACACGTGGCTTGCTTGGAACCTTGTTTTGCCAAAAGATGTGCTGCCTTATTTCCTTCACGGAAACTGTGCCGGACCGCTGGACTCCCCAACCTCCTC
Source organism: Nicotiana attenuata (assembly GCF_001879085.1). NCBI lineage: Eukaryota > Viridiplantae > Streptophyta > Magnoliopsida > Solanales > Solanaceae > Nicotiana > Nicotiana attenuata. The sequence continues at coordinate 529,966 of NW_017670532.1, forward strand.
AACTGGTACCTACATGAATCAAGAGTTGATTGATAAGTTATGTGATTTTTCTGTAATAGTTCAATGGTTTCCACTGAGTCAGTTTCCACTTCGATTGGGAATAAGCTATGTTGCACTGCTAGTTGAAACCTATGCTGTAAAGCCAATAGTTCTGCATGAGTATGAGTTATCACAAGGGTTTTAACATGAAAACCAACAACCCAGTCACCTGCCGAGTTACGAATGATCCCTCCTAGGCCTCCTATACCCTCCTTCTCCATGTAGGAGCCATCCGTGTTTAATTTATAGAAACCCGGGGCAGGAGGATACCACTTGATGTAAATGATGTTCTTAGGGGGTGGGCTATTAGTAGAACCCGTGCAGAACTTAAATTCCATAGATCTCTAGAGGGATGGCTGTGTTGTTAAAGATATTATTGTTTCGATTTAACCAGATTTGCCATAGGGCAAAGGGGAGGAACTCAGCCCAATCCAATGGGTAATTGTGGAGGGGAGGGTTAGTGTCTCTAAGGAGTTGGAGCCAGTGATGCTTGTGGTAGGGTAGTGCATGGATATTGAGTCCTATATCCATCCAAAACTTTTTTGCTATGTGGCATTCCATGAAGATATGATGGATAGTTTCGTCTGTGGTGGAGCAGACCATGCACGTAGGGTTGGGGAAATGCCTATGTGGTGAAGGTATGCATTGGTAGGCAACTTATTGTAGGAGCAAAGCCAAAGGAAGAACTTTATTTTATTAGGGCTGTTTAAGGACCAAATCCAAGTAAACCTAAAGTTGCTGTGAGGGGGAGAAGGTAGTAAGGAGTAGACGGAGTGCGTGGAAAACATACCATTTTTGTTTAAGGACCAAAATACAATGTCTTTCCTGTGAGGGGAAAGGGTGATGGATGAGGCTCTACTCACAATATCTTCAGGGATTTGCATGGAAACCTTAGACCAATCCCAATTTTGGTCATGCCATATTTGGGAGAGCTTGAGTCCCATATCATTTAGGTTCATAGGACCATGAACAAGGGTTCTGAGGGGGGAGGGGGGTGAGTTGGGAATCCATTTATCATTCCAGAGATCTATGTTGTTCCCTGGGCCCAGGGACCAATCAATGGCTTTTGAGCAATATATGCCCCCCTTTAGAATGTTATTCCAAATGAAGGAGTTATTAGGAGAATGCCTCTTGGTGCTATATTTGTTAATAAGGGTTGAGGCCCATAGAGAACCGGGATGGGAGAATATCCTCCAGGAGAGGCTTGTGAGAAGAGCAATATTCCTATCATAAGCTTTACGTAAACCAAGTCCACCTTGTTCTTTTGGTTGGGTCACAATGTCCCAGTTAACATAATGGATTTTTCTTTTTAAAGGAAGAGAGCCCCAGATGAAGTCACGTTTGATTTTATCAATACTAGTGAGGATTTTTTTGGGCAGAAGGAAGTATTGCATTGCGTATGATGGGATGGAATTAAGAGTAGATTTTGCGAGGGTGAGACGACCTGCCGGAGTCAGGAAGTTAGTCTTTCAGCTGGCAAGCTTATTCTTCATATTATCTAAGATGAATTGAAAGTCGGAGGATTTTGGTTTATGATTTAGGATGGGAAAGCCCAAGTATTTCCCATTTTCTGTTGCTTTAATATGGAAGAGGTCCTGAACAGTAAGACAGATATTATTGGCGCAGTGCTTTGAGTAAAGGACCTTGGATTTAACACAATTAATTTTTTGGCCTGAGAGTTTGCAAAAATAAGTAAGGCTGTGATGGATTGAGTGCAAAGAAGTAGTATTGGCTTTAGACATTAGAGTGAGATCATCGGCGAAGAATAGATGGGAGAAACAAGGGCCTTTAGGACTAATTTTTATGGGATCCCATGCTTTGATATCAACTTGGTGGTTTATATAAGTAGAGAGAAGTTCCATACAAAGGATGAAGATGTATGGAGACATGAGGTCCTCTTGACGGATGCCCCATTGAGGGTGAAAAGTAATTAGTTTTGGTTCCATTCACAAGGATAGCAATGTTACTGGAAGTGATGCAATTCATAATTAATCTGGTTACTTTAAGGGGGAATTTAAAGAATAGGAGAGTTCTATAGACAAAAGACCACTCAATACGGTCAAATGCCTTTTCCAGATCAATTTTAAGCACGAGGTTTCCCGTCCCCCCTTTAGACTTGTTGATGTAGTTGATAATTTCCTGTACAAGGATAGCATTATCACAACCCCGACGCCCTTTGAGGAAACTGGATTGGAATGGCCCGATGAGCATTGGAAGGAAGGGTTTGATACGGTTGACAATGATTTTAGTGACAACTTTGTAAATAGTGTTACACAAACCTATTGGGCGAAAATTCCTAAGATTATTGGCATTATGGAATTTAGGAATTAGGCATAGGTAGGTATTATTAAGAGAGTGGGGCACTATTTGGGTGGAAAAAACTTGGTTACACAATTGGAGGACAGAGTTACCTACTAAGTGCCAGTACCTTTGGTAGAAATGGGGGTGCAAACCATCCGGGCCCGGGGCTTTGAAGGGTTTAAAGGAGAAAAGTGCGTCTAGAACTTCCCGATGCTGGAGAGGGTTATCTAGGGAAGAAAGATCTATATTGTGAAAACTAGTAGGGATAGGGTGAATGCTTAACCAATCAGAGGAAGAGTGGTCTGTGGTGTACAGGGATTTGAAAAATTGGAGTGTGTGGTTCGAAAGAATATCAGGGTCAGTGATCCAATCCCCTTGCTCATTTTTAAAGTAGGAAATTTTGTTCTTACGTCTTCTATTTATGACAGAAAGGTGTAAGAACTTCGTGTTCGCATCACCATGGTTTAACCAATTGATCCTAGCTCTGATTTTCCAGAAATCTTCCTCCGCTCTAAGAACATTGTTGTAGTCAAGAGTTAGATCTTTCTCTAGGGATTGGAGGGAGGAGCTAGTAGGGTAATTGGGTGACTTTTGAATACCTTCTAGCCTAGCCAACAAACGCTTCTTTTGATGGAAGATATTACCAAAGGTGAGCCTACTCCAAGATGAAATATTCTCTTGAAAGTGATTAGTAGCATCTAGGAGGTCCCTTTGGTTCCAACTATCACTCACGATGGTGCTAAACTCTGGATGTGAGCACCAAAAAGCTTCTAGACGGAAAAATCTACCAATAGGGGTCCTAGTTAGATTAGTAGATTTGATTAGTAGGGGGTTGTGGTCGGAATAGGTTTTGGGAAGGTGTGTAATGGTAGCATTAGGGTAAAGCTCTAGCCATTCCTTATTGGCAAAGCTGCGGTCAAGACGCTCTAGGATTAAACCATTACGCTTACGACGATGATTGGACCAAGTATATCGACAACCCTTAAAACCTGAGTCGATTAGGTTACAACGGTTAATACAAGACCAGAAATTGTTAGATCTATTATGATTAATAAGCCGACCCCCATGCTTATCCTCTTGACTAAGAATGTCATTAAAATCCCCAGCTACAAGCCAGAGGGTATTATAGGTGCTACACATATTTTCTAAACCATCCCAAAGGATTCTACGTTTGGCCACTTTAGTACTTGTATAGATGATACTAAATAACCAAGAGTTTGGGTATGGGAGTACCTGGACCATTGCATGCAGCTCTTGGTCGGATTGCCTAAGGCGGGTAACCGTAACCATGTTAGTGATCCATAAGAGAACAATACCTCCTGCCCTACCCTGAGCAGGCACCTCCAGCATATCATCAAACTGGAACTCGTCCCTGAGACGCTCATGGTTTTCCATTTTTGTTTCTAACAACGCAACCATGCACGGAGTGTGGGTAAAAATTAGCTCCCTGAAATTTCTGCTAAACGTATCATTATTGGCCCCTCTAGTGTTCCAAATTATTATACTGGTAGGCTTATTCATTGGGACAGAGTGGTGGGGTGGATGTAGAGTGACGTGGGTCTCCTATGGGGTGAACTGGCTCCCCCTCAGCGTCGGAGTCAGCAGCACAACATACTTTGCCGCATTCCTGTTCACTGCTGGGCATAGGTCGAAAGAGCATTTCGTCAGAGCCACTGGGCACAGGTGGATGTACTTTTTGTCCTCTCTCTCCAGGAATAGCATAAGGGTTGCTTCTCTGAGGCTTGATATTTCTGTGATCGAGCCCCTGGCCAGTAGAATCCCCTCTATTTCCACGGGCTGTGGAGGTAGGTCCTCCATCTCCCCACCCCTTGCTCCATGTCGATTTCTTCCTGCTCTTGTGGAGGTGGAGCAGCTTGGTACTGGACTTGCTGAGGTTGCCAAGGGAAGAAGAGGTTGTTCTCCATTATTGGTGGAAAGAAAGAGAGCTCGAAGGCTTGATTCATGTTGAGCAGTGGATTGAAGTGGGGCGGGAGATTCCATTGGGGGTGCATGTTGTGGTATAGTGCTGGGGCAACTGCTGAAGCTAGGGGGTCCAACACATTGGCCAACCACATGTGGTTCATGTAGTTGTACATCGCTAGTTTCATATCCTCTGAAATCATTTGGGCAAGAAATCCTGGATTCTGAAGAATAATGAGTACTTCCCTGCCATTGATGTCCATGGTGAAGAACATAGCCTGCCCTTGCAAGCCCTGCTCTATCCAAGAGAGGGGCTGGGAGGGGGTGAGGAGGTTGTGTTGCATAAATCAGTTGATGTTGACCTAGCTGGGGTGGGAGGGGAGGGAAGTTGTTCATCATGACAGGAGGTGGAGGAAGTAGTGGGTGCAGACCTTCTGTTGAGGGGAAAGAAGGGTCTTGCCATGTTTAGGGCCTAAAGGCAGATTAATAAGGGGGGAATGGGAAGTGTGTGGAGGGGAACCTAATGATAGGGGATCTATAAATGAGGATTTAGTTTGCATGGAATTGGGTAGGCTTTGCGTGCGAAGGGTGGTAGCCGGATTCATTGCCTCTATCTGCATGGCGAGTTGTTCTTCATGTGCCAAGTGTAAAGGAGGCGTGGAGGAAGAGTCTTGTTTAGGGTTAGTTTTTGCAAATAAGGGGCTAGGAATTATAGGAGAGGGGTTTAAAGGCAATAAAAAATCCTAGGGTTGCTTGGGGGTGATTTCTTGGTCGACACGTGGCAGTGGCTCCACATTAGAAGCCATCGATTTTAAACTATAATATGTAATTATTTTTTGATAAGGCTATAATATATAATTATCTAACTAACATGCCAAAATTGATCATTTATTTACGTTTTGATGTTGTCATTTTATTTTAAATTCATGTATTATGCTAATGTAATAATATTTTTCGGCATTTAGAGGATTATTGTATTATTATATATAAAATTTCTCTCATTAATTAAATTTTATTGTTCCTTCATATAAATAAATGTTTAAATCATCACGTGCCATTATTAACGTGCAACGCACGTTCATAAATACTAGTATCAAGAAATATGCAAACTTCTCATATAAAATATGACTTGGCCAAACAAAAAGTTCAAGAGTGAAACAACTTTGTCTTATCTACCAAAATTACAACGTTTTAATTTGCTATCAAGTTGTTTCAAGAGTTCAATTTTTACCCTCTGAAAATGACGGATATTCTTTCAAGTTCGTTTGAAAATAATTTCCCATAAGTTTGTATTTTGCAACAAGAGGTTGGTCATGACAGAGGAGCCGAAGAGGATGAAAGGAATATACAATAGGTATATCGTCTATATAAAAGTGTTAGGTGCGATACATTTTATTACATGTTTCATGTTTGTATCAAACAAACTCAGAATAAGTATAAAAGAAAATATGTATATAATCAAGCTTTGATTGTTGATCTCTATAGGTTCAGATGATATCCAATCATCTTTACTTCGACTAACAAGTCACCATCCGATGATCTATAAATTGATATTCGCAAAAACTTATATTTTATTCTTTCATATGTAATTACTTACTCAAAGTATTTTAATGATATTGATACTCCAATTTTATAAAATCATGTACTAGATGACTTGACAAACACGTTGTGACGACCCGACCCGTCGTCTCGTGAGAACCGCTCCGTTTTCCCAATTTTCTGCTTCGTTATGCTTCATTATCAGTGTCTTGTGTGAACGAGTTTAATTGGGTTGATTTTTGGAAAGGAAATGAGACACTTAGTCTCTTTAAGGGAGGCTTGTTTTGGAAAAGTCAACCGGATGTTGGCCTATGAGTTAGAGGGCTCGGATGTGGATTCCGACGATTCGGTTAGCTTCGGGGGATGATTTGTGACTTAGGAATGTGATCGGAAGTGATTTTGGAGGTCCGGTGTAGAATTTGGCTTGAATTGGCGAAGTTAGTATTTTGGAGGTCCGGTTGATAGGTGAGATTTTGATCCGAGGGTCGGAATGGAATTTCAAGAGTTGCTGTAGCTTCGTTAGGTGATTTGAGATGTGTGTGCAAAATTCAGGTTATTCGGAGGTGATTTGGTTGGGTTTTTGATCAAATGCGTGTTTCGGAAGTTTTAGAAGAACTTAGGCTTGAATCCGATGTAAATTTGGTGTTTTGATGTTAGTTTTGGTATTTTGAGAGTGCAACTAAGTTTGAATGATCATATGTGACGTGTTAGTATGTTTGTATGCGGTCCCGAGGAGCTCGGGTGAGTTTCGGATAGGTTTGGGCTGCGTTGTGCTCGTTTTTCTGATGCTTCGACGTCGTTTCTTCAAGCATAAGTGATATCATATTGAACAAATGAGCTCCGATTACTGTTTTGAATGAAGCATTAGATCCGTATCGTAATTATGGAGCCGTAGCAAAAAGAATCATCGAATTTGGACATCGTATGAGGATTTTATGGCCATTTTACCAAGGTTGCCCAGATTTTTAGGTTAATGATGAAATTGCCCCTGACGGCGTATTAAAAACCTCCACTATTTGCAAATCTTAAAACCTACATATCTCCTTCATTATAAGGTCAAATTGAGTGATTCAAAAGCCTAAATTCATTAGAATTTCACAAAGAATCCATTGGGAGCAGTAAAACACGTGAACAGTATACCTATAATGAGCAGGTTGAGTTTTCTTCCAATTTTTGAACGGGAAGAAGCTTCTGAGGCGATTTTTAAGAGAGAAAATCAGTGGGTATCACAGAGGTAAGTGATTTGATTATTAAAACTCGTTTATGGGTGATTATAGACCATAATCCCAGCCTTTAATTCATGAAAAACAGTAGAAAAATAGGATTTTGGGGCCTGAGATTATGAGACCTTTAGGGGTCAAACGGACTCCGATTTTGGTGTTCTTTATATGTACAGAATCGGGAGAAGATGAAGAACACATTTCTGTAAAAATTTCTGAGTTTCGAGAAGTGTGCTCGGGTTTTGTCAATTTCGGGATTATTGATGTTTTTCGATTATTTTCGATTGGGTATTGATCCTATAGCATAATGTGACGTATTCGTTGTGGTTTTGGTCAGATTCGAGGCGCGAGGAGGTCGATTTGAGAGACAAGGGCATAGCGAGCTAGGATTTTGGCTAGCTTGAGATGAGTAATAGATGTAAATGCTGTTCTGAGGGTTTGAAACCCCGTGTTTGCACATCGTAGTGCTATATTAAGGTGACTTGCACGCCGGGTAGCGAGCGTAGGGTAGAGCACCGTTGGGGATTGTGACTTGGTCCTTCCCGGTAGATGAATATACTGCTTTTTTGACTGAAATTCACTTATTATCATTTTAATTGAGCTAATTGCTATGTTTGGGCTTCGTGCCAATTGATTGAATCCTTCAAGGATTATTATTACCGGTTTCTTACAATTTTTACATATCATTGAACTCAGTCCTAGTGTTTAATACTCTTTTGCAAACTCAGCCACCTTTTCTCAAACTAGAAACTTAATTAATATTTTTAAATGAAGTTTGGGCTGAATATTTTTATATTATTGTGCCCGAGAGGCTTATGTGATTTTGGACTGAGTATGGGATTGGGCTGCACGCCGCAGCGGTATGATATTGATATTGATATGAGGCTGAGGGCCTAGTTGATGCCATGAGATGGCTTATTATTGCACTTGGACCGTAAGGGGACCCTCCCGGAGTCTGCACACCCCCAGTGAGCGCCGTCGACGATAAATAAATGGAGCGGGCTGCACGTCGCAGCGGGTACTGGAGAGTACCGGTCTATGTGTTGCATTGCATATTTGATTGTCTTTTACTTATTTATCTGTTGTGGTATTTTCATAATTGATACTGATTTTATACTACTGGGTTCATGTTGTTGTATATAGAATTACTTTGTGCCTACTCAAGATTTCTTATTCTCAGCCTTTATTTATGTTTATTACTCACTGAGTTGGAGTACTCACTTTACTCCCTGCACCCCGTGTGCAGATCCAGGTACACCTGAGGCTGTGTGAGGATTTCTCTGCCTAGATCATATCAGGGAGTTTCAAGGTAGCTGCATGTGACGTTCGCAGTCTTGATCTTCCTTCTATCTTATTTACCTTATTTCCGCGTTTCTGGAGAACGATATGTAGTAGGTTGATACTCATGTATTAGAGGCTCAGACTCGTGACACCGGATTCTTCGGGCTGTGTAGTAGTATTGATATTTGGGATTTCCGCATGTTTTAACTCTATTTCAGAATTTCAGTACTATGACTTAGTAATTTATCTGTGTTAATTAACTCATGAACTGGATAAAAATGGTTAAGGTTATTAAATTGGTCGGGCTTGCCTAGCAGTGTGTTGGGCGCCATCACGACAAGGATTGGGATCGTGACACACGTGCAACACACGTGTCGAGAAACTAGTATAAATAAAAGAGGGAAGTTCTTTCTCAGAAAAGAATCAAATTACTTTCTAAATTTTGACATAAAAATAAAGAAGAAACACATTTTCAAGAAAGATCAAATTATTTCAATTCAAACATACTGAAGTGAACATTCTTAAAGAAACATATAGTTAAATTCAGAATGTCAATGACAAAATTAAATACATCATAATTCTTCTTTGAGCATCTCAAAAATATTACAAACATATTGAAATAATACACAATATGAATCATATAGAGAAAATTATTTGACATATTTGACTACTATTTCTTTTAAAAAGAGTAAAAATAGCACGGTATAGTCATTTTTCGGACTGGTCAATCAAAAATAGCCAGAGTTTACCAAGTCAATAAAAAATAGCCACCGTTTTGCTGCAATATAGACTGGTCCAGCATAATATACTGGAGTTTCGGTGCACTTGTGTATGAACTCCAGCATATTATGCTGGATCGGTATACTTTGCTGGTTCCGGTATAATATACTGGAGACTGGAACACTGGTGCTCCAAACTCCAGCATATTATACTGGACCATTATACTTGCTGGAACTCCTGTATGTTATGCTGGAGTTCTAGTGTACTTATGCTGGAACTCCATCATATTATGCTGGAGTTCCAGCATACTATCCTGAAACTCCAGTATAATATGCTGGAGTTCCAGCATACTATCCTGGAACTCCAGTATAATATGCTGGAGTTCAAATATACTTATGCTGGAACTCCAGCATAATATACTGGAGTATTTTTCGGGTTTTGAACAGTGTTTTCGCTCAGATTTATCTTTACATAAAAAGTGTCTAAATTTCGATTACTTTTGAAATTGGGCTATTTTTGATTGACCAGTTGTAAATCTGGCTATTTTTAAAAATCTCCCTTAAAAAGATTATCATGGGCTGTGAAAAAAATATACCAAAAGGATTAAGAATGTAATTGCTCTTTAACAATACAAAGACAAGAAATAACATAGGTACTGACACTAATACGTGAGTCACCAATAGCCTTGTGTTTTTTGTAAACACCAATATTTGAGTATTAAAAGAAAAAAAGACTTATGAGAGGATCACCTTAACCATACGACCAGAGGCAAAGCCACGATTTGACTCTTATGGGTTCGAAATTGTAATACTTTTTTGGGTTCTAAATTAATAAGTTGAACATAATGGATTTCTTAAGACAAATATATAATTTGAACTAAAACTACTGGTTCGGCCGTACCCGCATCTCTCCTTCTGCCTCCACCCCTGCATACGACAGTGCTGGCAAAAGCCTATATTTTCTTGTTAGCACTATGTATCTATTTATTTTGGAGCTGCACGTGACTGTGAAGAACAAAGACGACGGTTCCAATTTGTTTCAAACATGGAACTATATGATGTTGACACTCTTACAGAGGAACTGACTTATATTTATTTCACAAAGACATAATACATATTACAAAACAAATTTATTAAGTAGCTTGGACTAAAATATTTGAGTAAATCAAATAAATTGAATAACAACTACCCTCAAACACACATGCAAGATACGTAAATCTTGTGGTCGTTCATATGCGAGACATAGAAAACAAGAAAAATTTAATAACTGCAATTGAAATAGAAATACTCACCTTAGAATCATTAAGAAAATAAATATAATAACCATCTTTAATCTGCACATTAAACAAAAAAAAAAATTCAATTTGATAAGAGCCAAAGTGACAATCTCAAACTAATTTATATGCTAAACCAAAAAAAAAAAAAAAAAAAAAAAACAAGAGCTCTCCACTTTGAAGGTAGGACATTCAATTAGTGTAAAGTCACTGTAAGTTCAACTTATATACGATGATCAGTGTCTCCAGAAGTTAGTTCAAATTTTTGTCAAGCCAAATTTTTTTTAAAGCAAAATTTGACTATGATGTAATACCTTTTACGTACACAACTTTACAATATGTTGAACTCTAACCTTCATTGAGATTGATACATAGAATTAATTTTGACGACCCAAAGGGGTCATCACTTGTTTTCTCTCTTTTCCGCGCTTCCGAGGCCTTGAAAACCTCACTTTTAGTCGCCTCGATTTGCGTGCGCAGTCCTGGCGCGTAGCCGGAAAGCTTAAATATGAATTCTGTGTAAAAATTGATGAATTTTGATATTAATATGATTAAAGTTGACTTTGATCAACACTTTGGGTAAACGGACCCGGACTCGCGATTTGACGGTCCCGGAGGGTCCGTAGGAAAATATGGGACTTGGGCGTATGCCCGGAATCGAATTCCGAGGTCCCAAGCCCGAGAAATGAATTTTTGTGTGAAATTGTTTTCTGAAATTAATTAAGGAAAATGGAAAGGAAATTTGATCAGAAGACTATGGTATCGGGCTCGTATTTTGGTTCTGACGCCCGGTACAAGTCTTATATGTGACTTAAGCGCTTTCTGTAAAGTTTGATTGAAAACGGACGTCATTTGACGTGTTTCGGACTTAAAATGGAAAATTAGTGTTTTATGAAAAGTTGGAAGAAATAATGTGTTTTGAGGCCTAATTTGATGTATATGATGTTATTTTGACGATTTGATCGCACGAGTAAGTCCGTAGGGTATTTTTGAGGTTGTGTGCATACTTGGTTTGGAGCCCCGAGGGCTCGGGTGAGTTTTAGATAGGCCACGAGTTGTATTTTTGAACTTTGAAAAAAAATGTTGCAGGTCAGATCTGATATCTTCGCATTTGCGAAGGATTTCTCGCAGATGCGAGCTCGCAAATGCGAGTCCAGGACCGCAAATGCGAGAAAGGGAGCACCTGCACAGGGGTCGCAAATGCGAACAAACAGTCCGCAAATGCGATGAAAGGGCTCGCAAATGCGAAAGTCCCAGCCATCGTCAGAGTTCGCAAATGCGAACTAAATCTCGCATTTCCCAAGTTAGCAGGTCGGGGTTCGCAATTCCCATATCTGCAACCTGCATTTTTCATACTTAGACGAATTTTCACCTCATTTCTTCATCCTTTCAACTCAAACACTCCATAGGCGATTTTCCAAGAAAACTTTCTTCTCCAAATCATTTGTAAGTCAATTTTTACTTAACTTCTTCAATCTTTAACATCATTAAACAAGTTTTCATCTTAAAATCAAGGATTTTTATGGGTGAAAATGAGGATTTTGGGTAGAACCTAGGTTTTCTTCAAATTGGGGAGTTGGACCTCAATTTGAGGTCCGTTTTCAAAATAAATCATAGATATGAACTCGTGGGGGAATGGGTAACCGGGTTTTGGTTTGAACCTCGGGTTTTGACCACGTGGGCCCGGCGGCGTTCTGGGAATTTTTGAGTAAAACTTTGGGAAATTCATTTTTCAAGCATTCAAATTGATTCAATTAGCATTTTTGATACATTCAAGTAATTTGTGACTAGATTCGAGCGGTTTGGTGGTGAATTCGAGGGGTAAAGCTATACTAGAGGCTTGAGTTGAGTTTGGAGCATTCGAGGTAAGTGTTTGATCTAACTTTGGCTTGAGGGAATAGGATTAGAGTATTGGTTGCTAATTGCTAATTGTCGAGTACGGTGTATTGGCATGGTGACGAGTATCTATACAGTGGTGTCTAGCATGACCGTGAGTCCTTATTTGTGCTTATTCTAATTTTGTTGTGATTCTTCCTTGTGGAATTGATGATTTCTATATAGTGCGAAGAGTATGAGAAAGAACTGTGATTATTCCCTTGCCGGGTTGTATTCGTATAGTGATTATCTCCCTTGCCGGGATGTGAAGGTTATTGTTGTGTTCCCTTGCCGGGATTTAGCTGTTTGCTTGTGTTTCCCTTGCCGGGACTTCTATTACTGTTTGTCTATCCCCTCGCCCCCATTGGTTGTGATTTCTGCTTGGGTGAGGAAGAGTGATAAAGCACGAAGGTTAATGCCGTGCACGATTTGTGTTGAGGATATGTTAATGCACGAAGGAACATTCCGTGCCATGTTTTGATTATTAATGCACGAAGGAACATTCCGTGCCATGTTTGATTATTAATGCACGAAGGAACATTCCGTGCCATGTTTGATTATTAATGCACGAAGGAACTTTCCGTGCCATGTTTTGATTATTAATGCACGAAGGAACATTCCGTGCCATGTTCTGATTATTAATGCACGAAGGAACATTCCGTGCCATGTTTGATTATTAATGCACGAAGGAACATTCCGTGCCATGTTTTGATTATTAATGCACGAAGGGACATTCCGTGCCATGTTTGATTATTAATGCACGAAGGGACATTCCGTGCCATGTTTTGATTGTTTTTCTACTCTCGTTGGCATTGTAGTTGTACCGTTTCATTCCTTATTTGTTGATTTTGTATTTTAAACTGTTACAGCCCCTACAGCATGTTCCCCTCCCTTTTGACTTGTTAAATTTCTGTATTCTCTTCTATTCTGTATGTATATATTTGAACTGCACAGGTTTGTTTGGTAGTCCGGTCTAGCCTCGTCACTACTTCGCCGGGGTTAGGCCAGGCACTTACCAGCACATGGGGTCGGTTGTGCTGATGCTACACTTCTGTGCTCTTTTGCACAGATCACGGAGCCGGAGCAGCTTTTGGACAGCAGTAGTTGATTGGGAGCTGACTTCAGTCCAGAGATTTCGAGGTAGCCTTGCTGACGTCCGCATGGCCCGGAGTCTCTTCTATCTTTGTCATTCGTTTGTTATCCTTGTACCGGAACAAACAGTATTGTGTTTTATTCAGACCTTGTGTTTAGCATTCTATAGATGTTCGTGAGTTAGTGACTCCAGTCTTGGGTAGAGGTTGTAATTGAATTTCCGTACTTGTTTTTCCGTTTATTTATATTTAAAACTTCTGCTTTATCATATTATATTTTGCTTTTATTAAATGGCCGAAAATTGCTAAAAGAAGTAAATTGAGTTGGCTTGCCTAGCTCCTATTAGTAGGCGCCATCACGACTCCCGAGGGTGGGAAATCCGGGTCGTGACATTAATCTTTTGAGAAAAAATTCATAAGTTGAGAAAAATTAATTACCTCAAGAAATAGTAATGCTATTCCCTGCGTCAATGGTTGTTTAATGCTGAAACAAGGGAATACAACCAAAGAATTAATATAATAATGCTTATTGTATTGACATGTAAACCTATTATTCCAAACAGAAAATTGTAGAATAAGTTAGAGTGGCTGATAACATTGTTATGATTAGATGCACCAAATTAAACTAGTGTATACATAATCTAAAAACCCTACAGTGAATTCTTATGAAAAAAACGAAAACCTCCCACCCAAAGAATCTTTAAGCAAAAATGACATTGATAATAAAAGAATCTTAAACCTAAAGGCGTAAAGAATCCTAAACAAAACCTAAAGAATACTAAATCTAAGTAAAAGTCCTACGACACTAAAGAATCCTAATTCTAAATAATGAAAAACCTAAAGCACGACAAACCAAAATAAATGAAGAGAATAAATAGTTTTGTTTTTTTCTCACCAAAAGAAAATTAGTGATTACAATTACAATAATATCCAATGCATTACATAATGCACTCACGAGGGATAAAAAAAGACAGAACAATATTTTGATAAGGCCTTTATACTTCTAATATAATATAGTATAGATACAACAGAAAAGATATTCCATCATTGTCCTTTACTCTTTCCTACCTCTCTCCTCTATTTCCTTCAATTCAAAGATTTCAAAATTGTCGCCAACATCTTCTTCCTTTAGAAGCTGCTTCTCCATTACCAAGCAATCAAGACTTCGGTGTTCGTAGGAAGGCCATAGGTTTTTATCTCTCCAATTAACTACAATCTTTCTAATATAGCATGACTCGTTTCAAATTATTCGGTGTTCGTATGAAAGACGAATCACCGAAGAAGAATGAAACTGATAGCTAGGAATGACATGGAAATATGATTTCGTCGAGGAACAAGTTCTTATTAAATCTGTGAAGACAGAGGACAGAGGTAGGAGAGAGAATAGGACAATGGTGCAATATCTTTTCTTATTTATATAATAATAAAAAATAAATAGGAGCCAACAGTTTTTTCTTAAATGATGTGGTGCGATTAGGTAACCATTGAGTAATACTTGACCAAATTGTACTGGACTGGATCTCAACCCGCAATGATCCGGAGAAGGGAAGTTTATATAAATTTAAAGTTTGATAATGAAATATTAGTTAAAAGATACTTTATGAATCCTAGAAGAAGAAACTAGTCTTTGTCTTAGCTATTCAAACCACATAAATTTTTAAACTTTAAAAAATATGTACAAATATAACCATATATTTATAAAAGGATAACAAACTAACCTTAAAAAATTTATAAACATATGAAAATGCATTTGACACCCTTTTATATTTGAAATCAAATTTACCTTAAATTTTTTATTTTATCCTTAAAGATATATTATTATAATCACAAAAAATTTATTGCATCTTTATGGCCACGAGTTCCATATTATTTTTAAAAAAAAACTCTATGTCCATTATATTATGCACGTATGTCGCATATCTATATTATTATAAAAGCATGAATACAATGTCGGTTTACAAAACTAACCTTATAATATTAAGCATAATAACTCATAATAAAAGGACATAATCGGAATTCTAGATATTAGCCTTATAATCCTATTGGTTTTAGGACATAATTGGATAAAATTGTTAGATTTCAGATAATAATACCCCTTAAGTTCGAACTTCTTAGCTATTTGCGGTATTCTTTTCTACTTGTATTGAAATTTTAAAGCCAGTCCAATCTCACAAGGACAAGAACTTTTACTTGTGTTGAAATTCTAGAACCATTCCAATCTGACTAGGAGAAGAATAATTTGAAGCTTCTGTTGTTTGTATATATAAAGAGTTTTCTTTATTTTGAACAAGCAAAAGTGTTGTTGAAGAATCTTTAAATCAGTTCCTACCATGATTAAATTCCAAAGTTATACAAGCTATGAACAAGCAGTACATGTGAATATTGGAATGTTAGTCTTTCTATAGACTATATGCAATTTAATTTCCCTCAACACGTGAATTCTTTCAAAGATTAGTCTTGTACGGTATTTTCTTCGATGTTGTAACAATTATAGTGAAATTTGATTTATTCTCTATCCTCTATTACGAAGTTATTCAATATTTTTGTTCCTAATTTGAATAAAGGACCCACTGTAATTACATATGCTTTTAAGAGTTAATTGAGCCACTCCGCCGATATTTTTTTGGATATCTGAAATTCAATTTTCAAACCATATGTTAGGTAAGTTTCTACGTCTTTATATTCTTTTTACCTTATATTTAGTATTTAAATTAATAACTATTTTGTGTGTAGTATTGCAAATGATTTTATATTTGCATTGTACATGTTTCTACATTTAAAATCCAAACATAACCCGATCATATAGTTTTGTTGCATTGATTCGAAGTCATCCTGCTTGGTGCCTTTTATTTTTATTTTATTTTTTAATTCTTAATCTCTTGTTAAGTTTTAATTTGGTATTCGTCTGATCTTCTATGCTAATTTTTAATATGTAAAATTTTAAATTAATAAAATTTTATCTAATAAATTCTCATTAAAAATATGTAGGAAGGTTTAATAAAATCAGTTTCATAATAATCCTTCGTATTGGCAATTTACCCATTGGAAGAAGCTACGTTTTCCGTTTTTGGTAAATAGGGTTTTACTCAGTCTATTTTTTTGTGGTTTCTTGCTAATGGGGTTTTGAGGGAGGGTGTTTTTATGGGTAATAATGACACTTATGCATGTATATATATATATGTATGTATATATGTATGTATGTATGAGTCTATATACGAGATGGTTTGTTGCTTCGTCTTCTCATGAAGTTCAACGTCTGTTCATATATATCCTTTTACAGTAACTCATTGGAATAAGTTCCGTTTTGGGTAAAATGGATTTGAAATCGAACAGGTGTCGCTACGGGTAGTCTCCTTGTTTTATTGTTTATGTTTTCTTGAGCCATTGTCCATTGGCATGTCCTTTATTCGTTAGCCAAAAATGGAAAACTTTAGTCTTATATACAACTGTTATTTAGTCTCTGGTATTCTTTGAACTTTTAATTGTGTGCTGATTACATTACTCTATTACTAGTAGTTGTTGTAAAAGTAGTGCTCATTTACTAGTAAAAGTTGTCTCCTTATCGTATAGGAGATTAGGAGATATATTTGTACCCTGCTTTAATTTTGCATATAAGTAAAGACAAGAATATTGTACTATCCATTACTTAAAAAAGAGAGGAAACTTTTGCAGGGATTCTTGGGGTCTGCTTACCGCTCTTTAAATTTTCAAAACTGAGGTATCTACTCTCTCTCTATATATATGTGTGTAATATAACATGGATGTAGTTGTTTGTGTTGAGTTTTTTTTGCTCTCTGCATATGTACTGTTTCTGGGGTATGCATGTATAAGATGCTCATGAAATTGGTTTTTTGCTAGCTTAAATTAAATAGCTTTGATTCATATACTTCATCTGTTTCAAATTAGACGAGTTACTTTCCTTCTTAGTTCTTCTTAGCCTGTTTCAAAATAAATGACATATTTTTTAATTTGGAAATAATTCAACTTTAAATTCTTCATTTTTCCCTTAATGTGAAGCTTTTACTACCACAAAAATGTCATAGCCACATAAAACTTTTATCCCTTTAGCTTTTAAGACAATAAATTTCAAAAATCTTTTTTTTTCTTAAACTCTGTCCAAGTCAAAGTCTAAATTTAAACTGAGGGAGTACATTACATTATTTTACTTTTGCCTTTTGTATCAGCGTTTGTCTTTGCTATCTGCATGTTCAGTGTGTGTGCGCTCTTATGTGTGTGTCTTTTTAGTCAACCTCTTGCTCTGAATCTCTGTTTGCCAAAAATGGAAATCCTTGCTCTTTTTGGGAGTCCGAAACCAAAATGTTGCTATTTTAGACTCAAAACACATAAATAGGTGTAGAAAAAAAAAGGTAACAAAAATATATATAGCGCCAGAAATAGTGGCGCTATATATAAACGGTAACAGCACCGTTAAATATATAGCGCCACTATTTCTGACGTTATACACTGTCAGAGTGATATAGCGCTACTATTTCTGGCGTTATACACTGACAGTGATATAGCGCCAGAAATAGTGGCGCTATATCCCTCCCCAAAAACTCTCCATCTTCTTCCCCCGTCTTCTTCCTCCATTATTCTAATCCCCCTCCCTAAAATTGGTCCCCCCTCTGTCCGCCACTAAAAAAAAAAAAAAAAAATTTTGGGTCCCCCCGGCACATAAAACTTGAAGAACGTAGGTCCCACACTCGAGTAGAGCTTCTTGTTATTGTTGATTCACGCTTTCGGAGTCAAATTTTCGATCTATTTGCTTTCCGAAAATTCTAAATCGAGGTATTTCGATTTATTTTAAGTTGAAACTTTTATAATAATGCATATTATTTGATTTGTATGTGTTCTATTTCGGTTGGTGGTTTTATTTTCGAAATTAGCATCTTAAATTTATCCGGATTTAATTTTACTGTTTTATATAAAAATATAAATTTGTCAAATAAATTTGTCTGTTAATATTCTCATTTATATATATGTGCTTTCATGCCGTTTTGTGTTTTATTTGCAATTAAATTTATTTGTTATTTATGTTTAGTTTAGATTATTTTTTAGCGTAGTAAAATCTAGACCTTTTTAGCGTAGTAAAACGTAGACCCTTTTAGCGTAGTAAAATTTAGAGCCTTGTAGCGTAATAATGTGTAGTATTTTAGCTTAGAATTCCTTTTGTTTTAGTATCTATTACTGGTATTTCGATCCTCAAAATAT
>NW_017670532.1:552441-604216 GCF_001879085.1 Nicotiana attenuata
CCTTTGTATACCGTCGGACTTTGACTCCCCATACCTGCATCTCATGACACTCTTTTACGTTGTGCATTTTACAAGCCCTGCTTAGGCGCGCTTTATCAGGAAAAAGCATCCCCTTTGCAAGTACCGTTGGTCTAGACTCATCCCACATTGCTGTCCGGATTTCATCAATATCCCTTGTGAGAGCTTCCACATCCGGCACGGCTGGCAAGTTATCAATGTAAGGAATCTCTCTTGAATGAAACGGCACTTCGGACTCATACACTCTTCGTCTAGGGGGGTCTCTCTTCAAATCAGGTCCTTCCTCCTCATCCTCTGCATCACCATCCTCACGAGCAAAGGGTGTCTCATCCCCGGATTCATCCGCATTGTTATCGTAATCACTGTTCTGTTCCTGACTCTGTGCATCTGCCAGGTCCCGATGTAATACATCATTTTCGGGCAATTGAGTGAGTTCAACTTGCTCGTTTTCACTGCACAACCAACAAAAATATAAGCTACTAAATTAATAAATAATTTTCATATTTTGTGTAAATCACTTCACTTACAAGTCGTAATGTGATAAAATTTCATGATGGACGTTATCAATTAGGTGATGACTACCGGATGGGCCACTTGTAAAATTCATATCCGGCCGGTAACCCCTATTAACTATGTGAGCGTTAAGACAAATTCAATACAACAAATATATACATAATTAACACAAATGAAAATTAAAATTTACCACTCGTCTTGTGAGTTATGGAAAGCAGGGTTTAAAGTATTTTCTCGCTGCTCATTCACGGGCGGTGATAAGTTTAAATCAAAGATAACTCGTTCATCCGGAACTTGTCCGGCAAAAACTGTTCCAGAATAACCCCCCAATGACTGGGGGTTATCTCTACTACGCACAACCTCATTTTTTGGAACGTCTTCGACCTTCACGTACATCTCCAACATTGTGATTACAAGAAAATCCCGACATTCGTCCGGAGTCCTCAAAAAATCACTCAAAGTTTCATCATCGTCGATGTTAAACTCCGAGTAAAAAGCAACCCCTTGCGGAGTGACGGAATAAGGATATCTTCCGGTTACTTTAAATATCACCGAACGTTTCCTCACACTCATTTTTTTGCATAACAACGATATCAATGTATCGTACTCCATTGTTAGTGGCAATTTAACATGACACTTAGCAGGTAAACTGTAGCCCACGGAGTTATTCTCCATCACAACCTCACCACCCCAATATAATGAAACTCTTATCCTACGCTCTTCAGACATTATAAAAAAATGCTGGAGAATTTAACAACAACAGACGTCAAGAGTTAAAAAAAATTTTGAATGCATTTCTATGCGATTCTAACCTCTTTATATAGAAAATGGGGAGCCGGGAAGTTTTTTTTTTTTACATATATAGCGCCAAATAAGTTGGCGCTTTATTTTGAATTATTGTACTGGTCAGGAAAAAAAAGGATATAACGCCACGCTTTCTGGCGCTATATCACTGTCAGTGTATAACGCCAGAAATAATGGCGTTATATCACTCACAGTGTATAACGCCAGAAATAGTGGCGCTATATATTAACGGTGCTGTTACCGTTTATATATAGCGCCACTATTTCTGGCGCTATATATATTTTTGTTACCTTTTTTTTTACACCTATTTATGTGTTTTGAGTCCAAAATAGCAACATTTTGGTTTCGGACTCCTCTTTTTGGTCTATGCAGATCAACTTTTTCTTCTGTAAAGAAATACTCCTAATTTTTTTTCTTTGTATAAATTATACTACTATTTTAGTCATGCTTAAATAAAAAATTTCTTTCACCAATCATGCAAAAAAAATTCCAACTCTAGAAAAGATATATTTGTCCTTTAGTTCTTTTTACATAAAAGTGAAGAGGCATGTTCTGATTTTTGAATTTTTATTGATTTTTCTGCAGAAGCCTAAGGTCTAACTTTACAACTCTCTCCTAATTTACTTGACCTCTTTAGAAAGAGTATGATTTATATGAAGTACTATTTGTTGAATAACATGTGAAGACATTTTTTTGAGTTTGTTTATGTAGAGAAGTAGCATTGGAAATAAAGATGTATTAGGAAGACTGATGATAGGCTATAATTGCATATTTTAGTCGCTTATTACACTCGAATTTACTGCACTTTAATTGAGTTTGCGCTTTAATCGCTAGTGTTTTGCACTAATTGTGTGTTTTATGCCTTGTAGGTGTGATTTCGAGCTATATAGATGTTATGGAATGAATTTAAGTGATTTGAAGCTTTGAAGTCTGAGTAAAAGCTCAAGGAATTAAGCCGGGATCGTGTTCGGGGGTCAAATTTTATAATTAAGTACGAACGAAGACTAGAGGAGGCATATTGCGCACTGTCTAGTAAAATAGACATAACTTTTTGCTCAGAACTCCATTTGGGCTCCACAATATATGGTTGGAAAGCTAACTCAAAGGGATACAACTTTCATGTTTTACGTTTTTCCAAATTCCAAACTGAACAGGGTGAAAAACCGCGGTTTTGCCGCGACCGCGGCAGAACCGCGGTAGAAGATGGTCGCGGACAACTAAAGAATCAGAGGGCATGTTTGGCCGCGGTTCCACCGCGACCGCGGCAAAACCGAGGCAGGAAGCGAAAATTTCAGGGACTAAAGTGCAAAACATGGGATTTTAAGTCCTAAACCCTATATTAAACAAAGGAGGCCAGCCAAGAACAAGAAGGGGACATATTTTGAGACATAGATTCGACCTAAGGAGGCAAGAACACATTGGGAGCAAGGCGGAGAATTCTTCTACGAGTTTTTCCTTCCTCTTCCTATTTTTCATTGTTGGTTATGACTTTTAGTATTGTAGTTTTACATACTATTATGAATAGCTAAGTTGTTATCTAGAGTTTGATAGAACCTTTTGTAGGATAAATTCTTGTTATGTTTTTATATAATTGAGCCATAGCTGTTCTCTATTTGTTCAACTACGTTTATATTGTGGTTGGTTGAAGAGCTCTCAATTAGCTGTGCCTATTTAGTATGCATAACTCGGGAGAGAGTGCATATTTAGGTAATTGTTGAACAACATCACTCCCAAAGTATATAAGGATCTATAACTGCGGGTTTAAAGGCGGGATTAGGGATAACGAAGCCTTGGGTGCAATCTAAAGTGAGCTGTAATAAACAAAGCCAGCTAGCGTAGCTCGGGAGAGTGCGTCTAGTAAATTGTCGTAATTACTCGGGAGAGATTTACGGTAATATGAGTGCTCATGATCGGTAGAGAATACTTAGGCGAAATTATAGAAGACATAGCAGGAAGGATTCCGACAATTGGGGAAATCATAACTCTAGACCTCCTTAATCTTTTCTCTAACCCTCAATATTTTTAGTTGTTAATTCACTATTTTAATTTGTTAGTTAAGTAGTTAAACACAAGAATCTTAATATCTATAAGTTAGGAATTGTTCAAGCTTGTCTTCTTGGTGATAGTGAACAGTTGTAGCTAAACCTTAGTTCTCTGTGGGATTCGACTCCGGACTTGTAAACTGGATTATATTTGCAACGACCGCATTGTCCTGTTTATAAGGCATAGTTAGGCGTGATCAAATTTTGGCGCCGTTGTCGGGGAATCTTTTTACTATTTAGAGAAGTAGAAAAATATGTTGGGACAACCAACAAATTCAGGAATGAAGTAAAATTTTTTAGGAGGGTTGCTTCTCCCAATAAAAAATCCTTGTTCTTGTTGTTTGTATGGTAAGTCTTAGTTCTAAAAGAATGGAATCTGTTGTCTCTTAATCTCATGCATGTTTATATCTTATTAAATGAACAGACTGGGAGTGGATCTTCTAGAAGTATTAGTTCTATCTACTTGTTTGATTATCAACTATTTTTGTCTATCTTTTATATTAGTTATATTATTAGTAAATGTTTAATTTTTCTCCTTTTTCAGAAATCCCGCAACGATGGAAGACTTCGGAGAAGCCGTAAGTGTTGGTGTAAGTTTCTTAATTAACAATTTCAAGCTTCGTTTTACTTTTCTTGGATTGAGACTTGTACATTTTATATTTTTTGTGGACCATCTAGTGTACCAGGTCTCATTGTGGTCCGGCGTTTATGCCCCCAACGGGGGATTGATCACGCCCAACTATGCCTTATAAAAAGGACAATGCGGTCGTTGCAAATATAATCCGGTTTACAAGTCCGGAGTCGAATCCCACAGAGAACTAAGGTTTAGCTACAACTGTTCATTATCACCATGAAGACAAGCTTGTACAATTCCTAACTTATAGATATTAAGATTCTTCTGTTTAACTAATTAACTAACAAATTAAAATAGTAAATTAACAACTAACGATACTGAGGGTTAGAGAAAAGATTAAGGAGGTCTAGAGTTATGATTTCCCCTATTGTCAGAATCCTTCCCGCTATGTCTTCTATAATTTCACCTAAGTATTCTCTACCGATCATGAGCACTCTTATTACCGTAAATCTCTCCCGAGTAATTACGACAATTTACTAGACGCACTCTCCCGAGATACGCTAGCTGGCTTTTAATACAGCTCACTTTAGATCGCACCCAAGGCTTCGTTATCCCTAATCCCGCCTTTAAACCCTCGGTTATTGATCCCTCATATACTTTGGGAGTGGTGTTGTTCAACAATTACCTAAATATGCACTCTCTCCCGAGTTATGCATACTAAATAGGCACAGCTAATTGAGAGCTCTTCAATCAACCAGAATATAAATGTAGTTGAACGAATAGAGAAAAGCTATGGCTCAATTATATAAAAACATAACAAGAATTTATCCTA
This sequence comes from Nicotiana attenuata, assembly GCF_001879085.1. Lineage (NCBI taxonomy): Eukaryota > Viridiplantae > Streptophyta > Magnoliopsida > Solanales > Solanaceae > Nicotiana > Nicotiana attenuata. Next base: position 557,225 of record NW_017670532.1, read on the forward strand.
CAAAAGGTTCTATCAAAACTCTAGATAACAAATTAGCTATTCATAATAGTATGTAAAACTACAATACTAAAAGTCATAACCAACAATGAAAAATAGGAAGAGGAAGGAAAAACTTGTAGAAGAATTCTCCGCCTTGCTCCCAATGTGTTCTTGCCTCCAAGGGTGTTGTCTAACCCTAAAGTAGTGTCTCTTCGGCTCCTTAGGTCTAATTTGTGTCCGAAATATGTCCTCCTCTTGTTCTTGGCTGGCCTCCTTTGTTTAATATAGGGTTTAGGACTTAAAATCCCATGTTTTGCACTTTAGTCCCTGAAATTTTCGCTTCCTGCCGCGGTTTTGCCGCGGTCGCGGTGGAACCGCGGCCAAACATGCCCTCTGATTCTTCAGTTGTCCGCGAGTGCACTCTGCCGCGGTTCTGCCGCGGTCGCGGCAAAACCGCAATTTTTCACCCTGTTCTGTTTGGAATTTGGAAAAACGTAAAACATGAAAGTTGTAGCCCTTTGAATTAGCTTTCCAACCATATATTGTGGAGCCCAAATGGAGTTCTGAGCAAAATGTTATGTCTATTTTACTAGACAGTGCGCAATATGCCTCCTCAAGTCTTCGTTCGTACTTAATTATCATTTTTGACCTCCGAACACGATCCCGGCTTAATTCCTTGAGCTTTTACTCAGACTTCAAAGCTTCAAATCACTTAAATTCATTCCATAACATCTATATAGCTCGGAATCACACCTACAAGGCATAAAACACACAATTAGTGCAAAACACTAGCGATTAAAGCACAAACTCAATTAAAGTGCAGTAAATTTGAGTGTAATAAGCGACTAAAATATGCAATTATAGCCTATCATCAGGGATCAGGGACAAGTTCGTAAGTATACTGTTCAGGCATCTACCGTTCCTTTAGACAAACTCTTGTTGTCTGTTTAATTTGTCTTTTATTTAACTATAGGAGGGGCATGCGGAACTTTTGCTGTTACCGCAGCTGTTAGCGCTAAGTTGGCGGTGCAAAATCGGAAAGAGTACCAGTATGAGGGTGATGCAACTGATCTATCGAAAATGGAACTTCTTGACTGCATTCCCTTTGATCATAAAAAGTTGCTCCGTTTTCAGAAGATATACAACTATATAAGAGATAATGGTCTGCATACAGAAGCCAATTATCCCTTTGAACCTCCATTTACTGGAGATTGCAGATGTTGGACGTTACATGTATGTAGATAACTGATAATACTTTCTGTCCTCAATTGTTTATGTATAATTTTTTATGTGTAATAAATTTTTGTTTTCAGGGTACCCCTAAAATAGGAATAGTAGGCTGGAGATGGATTGCTAAGCGTGATGTCATCAATGTTTTACGTGATCATCCAGTGACTGCTGCTATGTATTTTTATGAAACCTTCAAAGAACATGGTGCTGTTATGGTAAAATTTCGTTGCTTTTTGAAATATATAATATGCTTTAGGTTTTAGTTGGTAAAGTATAATGTGAAATTCAGCTCTAAGTTTATGTTATGGTAGTAATTATTGATCACTATGTTCTTGATGCTAAACAGATACTTATTCCTTGCTTATTTGGGGTTGCTTTTTCTGTAGTTTGGTATCTTTTGATACTCTTGTTATCTTATTCAGTTAACTCATATCCTATCACTGCAACGCAGTTCGATACTCTAACATCAAGCAAAGATGTTTTTACAAATCACCAAAGTCCAGTATGTTTTGTATAAATGAAAATTTTAAGTCACCAATGAAAAAATATTTTTCCACTTTCGTATAGGTAAAAAAATGCAATAAAGTTTTGCGCATTTAACTTTCTTCATTCATTATTTTAGGACATCTATCGCCCTAATCCGGGTGAAGAACCAGCTAAGGACGGACGCCATGCTGTGCTAGTAATCGGATACGGGAAAAGGGACGGTGTCCCTTATTTCATCATAAGGAACAATTGGTCTCTCGTGTGGGGACTGAATGGTTACGCCCTTGTCGATCCAGATCTGCTTTTTGACTTTGCCTATCCAGAACGTGTGAGGGTCCATCCAGTGCTGAATTAAGTGACTGGTAATGATGTTTGCTTTCTGGAAAATGAATTTGTGCTTTATATCAAACTTTGTTTGGTTTTAGTCTTTTATGTGATAAAAGTAGTAAAAAGGTGCCGCAGTTGTACTAATTTTTTTTATTTGATGTTATAAACAGGTATATTCCAAGTTTTTGAAGAATCTGGAAAGCACAAGAACAAGATTAGGATATCTGTTGTTGTTATTGTTCGCAACTATTGACCTACGTGTCTGTTTTCTTTCGACTGGATTACTTGGTCTTGAGCTCTTATAGGCCAAAACCAAATATCTTTTTGATATGACTATTATATCCCTGTCTTATATATAGGCCAAAACCAAATAGTATGTTTTTGTTATGGCTATTATATCCGGACAAAACCAAATAGTATCTTTTTATTATGTCTGTTATATCCATGTCTATATGTCGAATCTGTTGTTGGTTATGTTTTGTTCCAATATATGCTGACTAGCCTACTTATGATGAGGGCACAACTACGACTTTATTTCCAACTAAATCAAATCCTATCGTAGTATAAATCAAATTGTACCGTAGAAGAATGTTAATAATAAGTGGAAAAAGATTGTGAACTGTTGAGCACTTCGCGTGTGTACCAATATTCATATATTGAAGAAATGGTAGCTTATGCAATGGCAGAACTCAATATAAGAAGCAGATTTCATATCTTTATAGAATATCCCGGTAGCCTGCCTAATCCATCTGGATCAAGCAACTGAACGAAATCTTCTTATACGTTGAAGCTAAGGAATAAGGCTCAAGGAAATCTTCCCTAGGTTTGCATTTTCCCGGGGAACAAAATATTTACAATTATATCTCTCTAATGTACGTATAAAAATAATTTTCTGAAATACTCAGAGGTAAACCGGACTTAAAAAAGTAAGTTTAACGTATTATATATGCTTTTGAAGTCTTTGCGGAAAAACAAAAATTAGATGGATGAAAAGTAATTAAAGAACTTTTGATTTAATTAATTATAAGGCCAACATCAATCTTCCTCTAAGAATCATCGAGTTGACTTTCTTGTTTGAACTTTTCATTTTCTATTTTCCTCATGCAGAAATTTCTGTTTTAAACCCATTTGTCTAATATTCACTCCTTTAGCTAATGATCCGCATGGACAAGTTGCAATGTCCATTAGAGTTAATTCTGCTCACATCACCTATATGGAAATTGGAATTCACAGTCATCTCTGGAATTTTTTGTTTTTATGATGCTATTGTTGTGCGATACGATAGAATGTCAACTTTCTATATTTTGAAACAATGTAACTTTAAAATTTTGTTTTGCCCTTAAAGAGAGATTTATAGCCATACAAATTTTCTATAATTTGTTTGAAATAACAAGTTTTAAAAGTTCTTAAACACAGTGAGAAGTTAAAGGGCGCCACTTAAATTAGTTCAAGCTGGTAAAACATATTTACATATTTCCGCATCCACCGGTTGGTTGGTACTGTATTATAACAATATGATTGTTAATTATTAGAGAAGGTAATGAAAGGAAATAACGACGACCTCAATTCACACATTGGAAGTTGTCTTAGAAGGCTAAAATCTCGTGGAACCAGTGCAGACTTAATAACTAAGACCGTCTAAGAGTAGAATAATCATGTATTAAAGAATCTATAAAGATGATACATACCAATTTATTTAATTAGTTAGTTTTGGAAAATGAGCCAACAGATGAGTAGAAAAAATACAGAATTTCTTGGCGTATATGAGTCGATATGTCATTTGAGGTGACCTTATTGCCAATGTAGGATAGTATCTTGGCATTTCTGTGCTAGTCCTTTGAAATTTGAAAATATAAATTGGCACTTGCTATTTCTAAACCAGTGACTTTACCATCTGATATTTGTCGCCTATTTAGTAATCTTATTATTGTTTTGAACATCTGATATTGGGTATAAAACTACAATTACTTTTTTTTAAGAACAGATATTGGGTGAAAAAATCTATTTACATTTTTCTTTCTTTTGTTAATTTTAAAAAGATACTATATTACACTTTTTTAAAGGCGCATACATGAAATCAATTACTCTTTTCCTCTGATTTTTCTCTTCTGTGTCAATTCTCAATTTCTGAATTTTCAAGTAAAAAATTGGAGCTGAAAAAGGAATTACTATTCCGCCACTCACCCACTATATCGGTGAAGATTTCTCTCATCTCTTTTCATTTGACTGGCACAGACAACTGTTGATGTGGTATAGGATGGTAGATGGCAAGTGGAAGGGAGAGAGATTTCGGGACAAGTACTGGTGTCAATGGAAAAGGTGCAATGCAATAGTGATGTCGTGGTTAATGAATTCCGTGGCTCAAAACTTAATCAGTGGAATTGTATATGCTACAAATGCTCAGACTGACTGGGAGGAGCTACGCAAGAGATTCGACAAAGTGGATGGCTCTCCACTCTTTCAATTTGCGCACTGGCATTGCGACTTTCACTCTAGGTACCCTGTCCATCTCTGCCTATTACTCCAAGTTAAAAGACTTGCGGGATGAATTTGAGGCATTAGTGCCATTGGTTGTGACTGTCCAAAGTCTAAAAACTTTGTGGTGTTTCTTCATAAGACTGAAGCTATATCAATTTCTCATGGGCTAAATTGCCAACTATCTTCAAGCTAGAAGTTGTTTGACCAAAAGGTATGACACTTTTTGCTAAACTAATTAAAAGATAAATAAGATAAAAAGCAAATCCTAGTCAAGCACAATAAATCTTAGATCTAGTCACGTTTTGGAAAAGTGATGTCCTATAGCACATAAAGCCAATTATCAGATTAACAAATGAAGCTTTTGAGACTAAATGAAGGGGCAATAATGAGTAATAAATATGAAAAATGGCAATAAATGTAAATAAGGAGAACGATTCACCCAAACATTGAATGATGTGGATGATTAGTCCTTCAGACAACAACGTGCGATAAATAGATATGAAAATGGACAAAGCATTCTTGGATCGTGTGAGTGGAAAGACAGAATGAACAACAGAGTTAATCACTGTGGAAAAGTGAGCTTTTGTATTTTCTCCCAAGAGTCAACTTCTTACAAGAGTTCTTATCCATGTGAGAATCCCCCCATTTTGTTCCCTATCTTTTACTATTTATATGAGATATTCCTTGAAAACCCTAAAAAGTACAGCCAGGAGAAAATTTGATTGAATATTCCTTTTGTAAATTCCAAGACTATTCTAGCTGTTGCTCCTATGCTCCTCTATTCGACCTCGGCCTTCATGTCTTGCCCGGCGACTCCTCGTTGTTGGGCCCTGCTCGACCACGGCCATAACTTCCACACTTGTTAATTCATATTCGCTGAATTTTCTCGGTAGGATTTTGACCCATACAGTTAGTCCCTCTCCTTAGTGAGCGGACTTTATCAGCAACAGTTCTGGAGAAATCTCGACGTGTTGGCCGAGCAGAAGTGAATATCGTCGAGATGGTGACGTGTCGTTATGAGAGTTGTGGTTAATGAGGTAGGTACATGATGACGTCACGGCCGCATGCGTCATCCTTGCGCATCTTCCCGATGCGCAGCATCCTTTCTCGAGCCTCTATGCTTCGATTCTAGGGCCACTGACGGTTATTTGCACCGGTTCGGGCGCCCCGATTGTCTATAAATAAGGGGGGAAGGCTTCTCAATGAAACTTTTGCATTCTCTAGTTTCTTCACCCCTGCACTTTGCTTCTTCTTCTTCTTCCTGTGTTCTTGCTCCCTGCATCTTCCGACGTCACTACCCTCTATTTATTTACTTCCGGTGGCGGAGAACCTACGGTTATGGGGGACGAAAGCTTCCCCACTGTGGAGGAGGTCGTTCCCCGTAACCCAACTTCTAGGTCCGACTTCTTGAAGGAACCTGCCCACGACCCCGAGCCTGCGAGGTCTGAGATGGAGGCGAACCATCTCGCCGCCCTTAGGGCCAAATATGGCATTCCCGCACACGTTCACCTGATATCGACTGGGGATGACGCGATTCAAGTCCACCGGCCCGGGTACTGTGCATTTTACGCCTACTCGTTCCAAGTTGGCTATTCTCTTCCCCTTCCCCCGTTGGCGTAGGAGTTCTGCCGTTACTACGGCGTCTGCCTGGCACAACTTTGCCCCTACCTTTACAAAGTCTTTCTCATGTTGACGAAGTTCGCGGAACTGGCCGGCTGCGACGTCTCTATCTGTCACCTGCTGCATCTTTTCGCGGCGAGCTTCTATAGGGGCACAATGATTCACCTTTGCCACCGCGGAACCAAAGAGCCGGTGGCGGGGATGGACGACAAGACGAATCGCCGATTTTGGTTCAACTATTTCTTCATCAAAACCGAGCACGTGGTGGCGAACCCAAGCGGGTTTCCTGAGCAATGGAATTTTGCTCGTAAATATTTTTGTTATTTGAAGTACGTTCACTCACTTTCCTTCGTGTTTCATGAGTCGTTTCTCTCTTCTTTTTTTGTGTTGCTGAGAGACATCCACCTTCTTTGGTCGCCGACATCAGCGAGTAGGTAGTCCTCGTCCAGCCTTACACTGTGGGGATCCGTACTGGGCGTCCTTTAACAAGAGGTTCAGACCCAAGCCCTCGACCGGTAAGTTAGGTTTCGACTTTGTAACTATTTCGCCCTTGTTATAGTCCATTTCTTTCTTTTGCTTATGGTTCCCCTTTGGTGTCAGGTCGGAGGGCCTCTAAGAAAGCGAAGGCTCCCGTTCTTGCATTTCACCAGGCGGTTGCCTCGACTGGGATGCAGTTCGTACTGGCCGAGTATGTGCGGAACACTTCCTCCCAGACTCCGGTGTTGAGTGAACCCAAGCGTCAAACGGCCGTTCCATCAGCGGAGACTCCGGCCTGCCTAGTACTTTACCTGGCGGATGAATCTTCTCCCAGCGAGGAGGAGGCGGCGCCGTTGAAAAGGTGAAGAGTGGAGGCCGCGACGACGCCTAAGCAGCCAATCATTCTAGACGTGGAGTCTGCGAGTCATTCAACTGCGGGAACTGTTCCCCCGCCAGAGGTCGCCGCAGAAGAGTGGCAATGGAGGCCGCCACGGAAGGAGGATGACCAGGGACCGTTGAGGTCGGCTCATCATCCGCCGGTGAAAGAGGCAAAACTGTTGTTGTAGAGGACGATGGGCCTAGCTCTGATATTGTCCCCAAGGAAGTTTGTACCTTTGAAGACAGGTTTACTCGAGTAAAAGTAAGGACCGAGGGGTCTACTCGAAATATTGTCATCCCTGTGGATTTCAAGTTTTCAACATGTTGGTCAATTCGGAACGGGTGGTCCCAGCTTTGGTTCCTTTGTGTACGCACTCCGAGAACAGGACAGTGCTGACGCTGAAGGACGCGGACCTGTCACTGGGCATTTCCAGGATGGCCCTTCGAGTAAGTTCTTTTTGACGTTTCACTTTCTTTCCTTTATGTTTTTTGTTTTTGCTGACCCCTCTTCATTTGCTTATCAGACTCTCATTCTGGAGATCGAGAGCGCCCGTCGAGAGGAGAAGAGGGTGGCTCTTTATAATAGGATGGAGTCAAAATACAGAGAGTACCGTACCAAGCACTGGTCAGCATACTTGGTAAGGACGGTCAATTCCAAACACTCCGGGATGAGCTGAAACAAAAGGACGAGGAGTTGAAGGAGAAGGATGATGAGCTGGTGAGGGCCATTGGCAGGTGCACCGAGCTCGAGGGTACGACGTTGAGGGCCAAATACGATGAGCTCGAGGTGAGCAAGGGGGTCATGGCCTAGTGTGTCGACCTCCAAGCTCGGGTGACAGCATTACGGGCCGAGCTCGAGCAAAATGAAGCTGGGGCCAACGGCTTGAGGGATGAGTTAGCTGCCAAGGCTGCGGAGTTGGAGAGAGTTGAGAAAGCCAGAACGGCTGCTGTGGCGGAGGCGAAGGTGGCGGCACTAGCGGGTACCCTCTACGTCCTCAGGTCCGAGCGGGCTAGTGAGGCAGAGACATCTGCACTTGAAGAGGCGAGGCTTGAAGAGCGGATGGGCGATCTAGAAGCAGAGGTATCGGATCTAAACGAGCAGATTGCCGTTCTCAAAGCCGAGAAGGTGCAGCAATAGGCCCAGCCGTCTACCTCCATGTTTCCACTTACCCCAGTGTGTCAAGAGATTTGTATGAGAAGTGGGTTCTTGCTGAGGCTCAGCTTGACATATATAGGGCTTTGATGACGGCCGGGAAAGCTTCTGAGGCGGAATTTGAGGATGCCCGTATTAAGGCAGTGCAGCTCGTGACGCCTGGCATGGATGACGTTGAAGATGACTTGGACTGGCTCGAGCCTGGTGCTTGGTATGACGATGAGTATTCCGATGGCGAGAGTGCAGGTGGCGATGGCGATGGCGGGGATGCGGCCGAGTAGCATGCTTGCCTTCGTATTTTTGTTCTTTTCTTCTTGTCTTTTTTTGTTTTGCGGGCACTTGTTTGAACCTGTTGTGCCAAAGAAGGAGTTCCTACCCATTGCGGACATTACTCATGTAGCTCATGTTGGAACTAGTTCTATTTCTGCTAGAAACTGTCTCAAGAATGTATTTCATATTCCATAATTCAAGTATAACCTCCTCTCTGTGTCCAAGGCAACCAAAGATCTATGGTGTTCAATCTGTTTCTATCCTTATTTTTGTCTGTTTCTGGATCTCTCCACTGGGAAGGAGGAGGAGATTGGTAAGCAGAAAAATGGTTTGTACTAGCTGCTCAGTCACAATGCAAGGAACAATAAGGCAATTACTTTAGCAGCTCAAGGAAGAGCAGCTGTACACATTACTCTGTGGTATAAGAGGCCTGGTCAAGGCATCCTACTGTCAAGCAAAAGGAAGAATACAGTCACAATGCACTGGGATGCTGACTGGGCAGCATGTTCACTCACCAGAAAGTCTATAATTGGATTAGATTAAGCTTGGAGATTCACTAGTATCATGAAAATCAAAGTTTCCTCAAGCTCCATGATTTTGTCTCTTTTCTCCCTTTTTATGACTTCTATAATGCTGTTATACAATATCGTAGGAAAACATATTCTTCTACTCAGATACGATTATTTTTTTGAGGGATACGGAGTATTCAACTAAGCTAACTCTTAGCTATCAAGTGATGACTGGCAAATAATTTTGCATTTTATCTTCTTTTTCTTGGTTATACTTCCCTCCCTAAATGTGCCGTCTTAGCTCAGCTGGTAGAGCGCATGGCTTTTAACCATGTAGTCGTGGGTTTGATTCTCACAGACGGCTTTTCCTCTTAGTTTGTGGGATAATACTGGGTATGTTGTTGTATACTTCCCTCCCTAATCCCTTTTTTTAAAAGGTTTCCTTGCTTGCCTTTTTCAGAAGCTGTTAGAAAAGTCAGCAGAGGAATATGCATTTTGGTAGGCCTAATAATAAGTCTTTAGAGTAATCTTTTTTATACACTTGTTCTCCAGCTGAGGGTCTATCGGAAACAACCTCTGTGCCCTTCCAGGGTAGGGGTAACCGGGTAAGGCTGCGTACATCTTAGAAATTATTGGGGTTTGTTGTTGTTGTTCTTTTTTATACACTAGAAAAACGGAACATGGTTGAGTTCCCAATGATTTGGAATTTCAAAATTCTGGGTGCGATTATATAACTTACACGAGGATAGACATAGTGGATATATGGAGTATGTACATTGAAAGATTTCGGTCCATTTTTTCCAATTAATTGAATTGGAATGAGATTTTATCTTCTTTGGTTACCATAGGTCGCCAAGACTTTAGTCACCAAGGCAATAGTCAAACAGTAAATATGAAACTCAATTGGAATTTGTCGTGACTTAGTTTGAAAATATTCCTTGACAAATACTTTCAATTGCTATTGTTATGATTGTGAATAAATTTATGTTTGGGAACCACAATTAGTTTTAAGTGAGGCGCAGTTCTTATGATTCTGTGCTGAGTTTACATGAGACATGTGTCCTCTGGTTGAGTTGGGGGATAGCATGGGATATATTCCTTTGTTGCTTATACTTGAGGCTAACATATATAATTCCATAATGATTATGTTATGTGGATATTGTTTTCTGACTGGTGGAGCTCTTCCTTTAACCTTATTTTTTTCGAAGTGTTCATGGTCAAGGATTACTTTTGAAAATATGTGTATTGCTACTATTATACTCCCTCTTAAATTCAAACTGTAAAAATTAGCTTTCACAGATATGAACAAATTTGTTTCTCAAGTTCACATCTCATTGACAAATTTTGAATTAGTTGATCAACTTGGTTTTATGAATAGATAATCACGTCATCACAAGCAGACAATCACGTGAAACAGGATTGAGGTGTACGTTTTATTGTCCACCTATAGTAGAGATCCTCCGATTGAGAGACCTGACTTCATCACATGGTAGGGTCTTGTTTGTTTCTGGTTAAAACAGTAAAATTATAAGGATGGCGCCAAAGGAAAGAATAAATCGTTGCCTTTTACAAAATTAGGTCCAAATAGTTGCACTCCTACTTCTGGGACACCTTCATTGGCCTCTCTTGTGCTTATAAATTACTGTTGATTTGTTTATATGGACTCATTTTTCATACCTGTGGTGAAAAGGGTTTTATGTTTATTACTCATTTATTTCTCTCTTTTTTTTTTGTTTTTTTTTGTTTTTTGCTTGCTATAGATGAAACCTTTTTCGGAAATAGCCTTCCTACCCCCAGGGCAGGGCTAAGGTGTGCGTACACACTACCCTCCCCATACCCCATTTGTGGGATTATACTGGGTTGTTGTTGTTGTTGTATAGATGAAACCTTTCATAGTGTCAACAGTGATCTGAGGGAGTTGCTCTTGGTTGAGCTTTCTACACTTCCGCTGATACTAAAGGTTTATCTGATTCCTATTTCATTATAGCTGATCTTCTTAAATAGTTCTAATGTCTTTTTCTTGTACTGCCCGGATAGTTACCTGTTCCTCAACAATTGGAATCCCACATTTCTATAATCTGATGATGGATACAGAAGTCACAATCTGGCAGAGTCGAAGTTGAAATGCTTGGAACCTTAATTTTAGAAGGCAATTTTTCTGGGAGGTGAAGGGGCTAGTTCAGATATTTTTGTGGGTTGCTGCATACGAAGCTGATCTCACCCATATTAATCTACAGAGAAGGAGTCTGCTCTGTGTAGCAGATGTATTTTGTGTTATGAAGATGAGGAGACCTGCAATCACCTGTTCTTAAATTGTCGGGTAGCAAAGCAACTGGTACAGAGACGAGGCCTTTGATCCAACTCTTTTTTACATAAAGAAATGAAAATCCAAAAACCGGGGAATCCATCGGTCGGATAACAATTTTTTCTAGTAGCACCCACGACAAAATGTCCGGAATATACATCTTTTTTTCGGACGGAGGCACGCGTGCTAAAAAAAACATCAACTTGGAAACATTTGGTGGGTGGGTCTAGGGCGGACGAAAGAGATGTGTAGCAGTTTTTTGGACAGTGTAATTTTGCCACAATCGTTATAAGACCTACTGATTTGCTGGAGGTGCTGCTGTCCTCGTAAGACAACTAAAGAATACTGGATTACTGTTCCTGCTTGTGTCTGTTGGGTGCTCTGGAAAGAGAGGAATGAAAGTTGTTTTCAAAGAATCGCTCAATTCAGATCCTGAAGTATAGGTCTTTAGGCCTACTGGCAGCGGAATAACTTTGTGTAGAGAGACGCTCCTTTTTCTACAGGAGGTCTTTCATACTAATATTATTTTTTATTAAGTTAAAAAAAAAAGTGGTTGTTTTGATATTATCTGTGATTTTTTCATGTTTCGTTTCTAATAAATCTAATTAATCAACTTTTCTATAATCATGTACAGTCTAATGATGCTACTGACACCAAGGATTCTCAGTCTTTCAGCTCCTGAATGTTTCAAGAGCATCGACATCAAAATGTATGACTTCAAGACGCATTAGGATGTGTCTGCGAGTTTCAAATCAAAGATTCTATGAGATCTGTTCTGCAAAAGCTTTTAATCAATTGAGAGAAATTTGAGGGATTAGGATATCTGTGATTTCTGCTGAGGTTTTCTCCTTTGTAATTATGTTTCTTGTATTATGAGTGTTTGATGGATATTTATTACTAGTTTTTATTTTCTTTATAACCTTTCTTGCTGGATTTTGTTACATGAATGTCAGTATTGTACCTGATGTAGACACATGTTAAGAAATAGGAAATATATATATCTTGGCGCATGTATCAATCCGTCTTTGTTTGCATGTACCTAATCCATTTTTGTGTTGCCGAGCAGAGGGTGGAGAGGAATTTGGTATTGCAGGTTTGATGACTGAGAGGGGTTAAAAATTTATTGGTTTTTTTTAGCAGGTATATTGGTATTTTGGGGGTAAGAATTTTTATAATGACCATGTTTGTAATTATGGTATAGAATGTCGGGCTTTAGTCCTAGCAGCAAGAGAAAAATTTTCTTCACTAATCAGTCTCAAAAAATGAACTTTTTGTGCTAGATCACCAAGTTATGGTTTGAACGGCAAGAGCACAATGCGTAATATGGAGGACAATGAGCTTGGTAGCTCTACAGTCAATATTTCAATTGCACAGAAGTACAACAATGCCTCATTAATAATTATGTTACTGTAGTCATAGGATTTACTACCTGGAAATACAAACATTTTGTGGCTTATTGGCTAATCTTCTTTCTCTCTCTCTTTAATTTCTGAGACAATTTACGTGTCATTTTGTGATTGAGTAGTAATTGTTGTTTAAGGCTTAATTAAAGGACTATGACAAGTACGTGTTCTGAGGTTTTTCGGTAATCCTCTTGATTTCTTCCTGATGTTCTGCCTCTCCAGAAGCTTCCCCTATTATCTTTGCAAACATAAGGGCTGTGGTAGAAGACCAATTGGATCAGTGAATCTGCAGATAGAGCCATAGAGGTATTCATAACACTCTTTTTGAGCTTTGAAGTTATTTCACTTATCTGGCAAGCCTTGTGAAGCTGAAGAACTCTCTCTCTTTATCTTTTTTCACTTTTTGGTGTACTGTATACTAAGAATAATTTACTTTTTTATGTCTCGGCCTATACTGTTGCCTTCATCTCTCTTATATTCTGTTTCTCTTCGTGTCACCATCCCTTGCTAGCTTCTGCCCGAACAATGATAATGCAAGATGAGGGGAATCGTGTTGTTTTTGGGGAATATGAGAGTGCGGTGAGGAAGCTCATAAGTTTGATCAGCAGCGAAAATGCGTTATTCTAGCTTATACACTGTACGATGCTTCTACCTACCGTATGAAATTAGTGCATAAAATTGTGTTATTGCTTAGGTATAGCAAGCTTAGCTTGCTCCACTTTCTTCTCTTGCATCATATGTGTCTGTGGCACTGAAATCAGATATTATGCAAACCATAGTAAGAGGTAGAGATAGTACGAAAATATGCTTGTCTTAAGGAAGTAATCTCTGTGCTGCAAGTCTTTGAAAAATTGGCGTTTGCATCTGATGTTGTATCGAAAAGCTTCTGACAAAGGGTATGTTGGGATCGTTGAAATTTTTGAGTGCTCACAGAAATCCAAAGGCAAGGGTCTTTTATTCTCTTTTCATGTGTGGGAATGCAGTTAAAGAAACTCATTCCTCTCCATACTGAATTCTACCATGTAAACATATATGCGGAAGTCCTATTCTCTCTTACTTTCTATTGCTGCTCTTTCAGTGTCTCTCCAAATTTCTGCTCCTCCTCTCTCTGGTCTGTAACTCTTTCGATGATAACTCTCTGCTTGGCATCTGCTGTATATCTGAGTTCTGTTGAGTTTTCTCCTTTGTTTCTACGGTTTCTGTGAATGGTGAGAGGAATAAAACATTAAATAGATAGGAGAATGACAGACGAAGAGAGTGAAAATGTAGTTCTATAATCGTGCGTCAAGAATTATATTATGTTGCTATAGTCATGGAATTTACAACCTAGGGTATACAAACATTTTGTGCCTGGTTTTCTTGAAGAAAAGTAAAACTTCCCTTTGTTAATATCTGTGCTATAGTCATGGAATTTACAACCTAGGGTATACAAACATTTTGTGCCTGGTTTTCTTGAAGAAAAGTAAAACTTCCCTTTGTTAATATCTGTGCGTGCAAACTAGTTCAAATTACCTTGTGAGTTGTCTGGACATAGGTAATCTTCAGTTTGTCGGTTGATTTTCCATCAAGTTTGAGTTTAGTGCTGGAATAATTGGGGGGATTCCTAATGAAGCTGCATGGGCATATACAGTTGCTACTTGTGGGCAGTATTAAGTTTCAGATAGTTTGATTTTCTGTTACATATACGTATAAAAAGAGATGGAGACTCATTCATATCTTTGTGGTTACTGTTTGCATATATTTTCCTTTCAGTTTCTAGTACTCTGTAATTGCAGAGCTTCATGAATGTTGATTTTTGTTGGTTAGGAGTCTTCCTGTGTAGAGTGTTTCTTTGCTGTGTACCTTTTGATGTCTTAAGCAAGTTATCAGACTGATGTGTTTCAAATGTCCCTATTATATGGTACCTACCTTTTGGTCATAGGCGGAAATTCTTCAAATGCTCTAATATCACGATGATCCTTTCTTATACTATGATTTTCTCTGTGAAATTGAAGATCTTAGTAGTTCTCCATTGCTCATTAAGCAATAACTTTGCTTATACTTTAACACTAGTTCCTTTGGAAAACTCACAAAGATTGATCTCATTTACTCTTCAGCAACATATATTTTATTTTTAAGATTTCAGTTTGGTGCTTGTATTGGGTTTATGAATAAAAATATATTAATGAAATAATATCACTAAGAGGGTCCTACTGTATTTTAGATTGTTTATGAGCTCTATTTTCCTGTCAAAGCATCCTTGGTCATATTATCCACGTGATTCATGTTTGAAAATTCTTCCACTCTGTCGCAGCTTCCAGCTTGCACTGTCGTGAGGAACACATACCAATGAATTGCAACATAGTTCTAAGGTTTATAGCCATCATATCTTGACATACGTAATGTTGTAATCCTCCTCTTTAGATTGTTTTGTGTAAGGCAAGCTTCGTGCATAACAATACTTTCTTATGGTTGAAAACAAGTCATAGTTTTATGTTGATTGATAAACAAATCATATACAGTATCTCATAACAATACTAGCTCATTGGCGGTCTTTTTTCTTTTGATGAATCTAATTTATTGAGAATACTTTTTACTGTTTGATTTAGGAAGAACTAATTACAAATGGTGTTACTTCCTTTGTACTTGAAAAAACTAAATATTATGGTTATACTCCATATCAGTAGTATAATTTAGTTTACATGAAAAGGCCGACTAACAAAGTCACTTACTGCAACTCAAGGCTCTATACTAGAATAAATTCACACATATATGGTGAAACAAATTCCACTTTACCAATACGAATCCTAATTACAACTAGAAGAGCATAGGCAATACATAATTTAGACAACAAGTACAATCCACTTCAATTACATATCATATAATGTTTCTCAACTAGCACATGATATAGAAAACTAAAGTTCAACTCTCTTTCCTTGCCTCCTGCGATGCTTCCTCTAGTCTAGATAGATACAACCAAAACAAATTAGAACTTCAACTCTTTGACGGCTAGACCACCTGCTGCAATTGGAGGCAAGTCATCAGTTATTACCTTATTATATTTAATTTAATCAAATTTTTATTTTCCCCAAGACAAAAGGTCCAGTAACAGCAGTTTCCAAGTTTCAATGTCATCAAATTTCACCTACTAAATATCTCTGTAACTGAAGATAAAGCTCAGATAAAAAGGAATATTTCTATAGCCCTTCTCCTTAAATTCATCATTTATTTAGTATAGTGTTTTTCCTGTGAATTCCTCGGAAGAAGGCCCATCCACAAGTAAATCATCTCATAATTCCCATTTCAACAGACGAAACGACAAAAAAATAGCACTATGAGCCATCTAGCAAATGATCCATAGATTGTATACCTCATATCAGCACCCTTTTTCTGCAAAGACGGACAATATTCTCCCCATGTGGTCCCTTATATGCATGGATTTGAAAGGCTTCTATAGCTAAACGCCGCAGAGTGAGATTTTCAGCTTCAACAGTTATGAAAAATTCACGACATTTGGCCCGAAGATAGTTCACTTTTTCAATACACAAAACCTTGTATTTGTAAACCTAGAAGACATAAAGAATATACTGTGAGGATATTGGCGTTGAGGAGATTATTCACACAAAGCAAGAAAAGATAAGGCATACAGTGGTTTCCCTATTGTTGTAATCCTCAATAGCATGGTTAGCCAGTTCCATCAGCATGCCAATTTCTTTCTCAAAATCCAGATATGGTATATATGTAGCTGCCTTAGCATCACCAGGATAGATGTCAATGTCGAAACCCTGTCAATTAAGCCAATCAGTCATGAATACATATCTATATCTTTAACGAAAGAGGGTCTAACTGAATTGCACACATCTGTCCATATTTCAAATATACAGAGATAAGTTAAAGCAAGCACAAGTCAAAGAAAATATATCCAATCATGAGAAGAAATTCAACTGCATTGAGCTAAAATGCTCTATTAGTATTTGGTCGATTAGCTTAACGAGAACCGGGGGCTAATCAAGGGAGACGAATCACTTAAACACTAGGGCTAAAAGCACCACAGAAACAACCATGAATTCCTATATTTATTTTGAAAAGGTATCCAAGAAAAAATGACTTGTAAGTAAGCACCACAATTTTTTCTGCCGCACTTAAGTCTCTAAAAGCTCAGGGACGCTCAGAGTGGGCAGAGCTTGGGATATTCTAAGTTATCTTGGCTCAGCTTGGCACATCTGTAACACATGGATAAGATAAGGTGGCCGAGGGGGGCAATGCTGGATTTGGGCAGAAAAGTGAGAGCTAAGATTACAGGGGTGTCAAACGGACGGGCGAGTTAAGTTAAACTTGGGTGGATCAAAATTGGTCATGTCATTGAACAGGTCATAACCCAACCTAACTCAAACTTTGCTTGCACCAATATGGGCTGGGTCAAGATGGATATAATAACACGTTATGACCCAACCCATCTAACATGACCAAACTACTTTTTCATCAACCTCGCTTAACGTACCAAAAATGCTCCTGGAGTAATTAATCATTCTTTATCTCACTCAATGCCTTTTTGAACTACCAATGCTCTGAACTTCTTTTCTTATTCTCTCAGTTATTATACCAGTCAAAAACAGTTTTCTTGTTGGGTTATGACTTCATTTTCACATGAGATTTTATCTCCTTCCTCTTTTGTTGCTTTTAGGAGGTTAAATTGGCTGTATAAAATAATAAAAAGCATCCAACATTTTTTTTGACTTTGATTTTGTTCAAAAATTCATTTTGAAACTTGAGTTTAGGGTAAATGATCCAAAAACTTGGTAAAAAATGTCCTTATCCAAAAAAAAGCTTGGTAAAAACTGTAATTTAAACGTGTTGAGCATTCCAAAATAGACTTCATTTAATATTTAAAATGTGACAGCAATTAGGTCAGAACGAAATCCCAGAAGCTGCTTAAAACATCTATGGTTCTTTGCTGGTTCAAAAGTTTCCCCCTGTTACTAGCTGGTGAAAAACACTTAACTGTGACCCATTGGGTTTGATTGGTTTACACTTGTTTTGACCCATTTAACACAGTATTTTGATGGTAATTCCGTGTCCAACCCATTCTGACACTCTCTAGTTAGTGACACAACACATTCAAGCTTGGGAAGGGGTACACATTTACGGGCTGAACTTGCCACCTCAAGCTAAGAGAACAACACATTTATGAGCTTAGAGCACCACAAATTAACAACAATTGATGAATACATCACAAATTTTATATATATATATATATATATATATATATATATATAAGGAAGGAGTAGTAGAAAGAAACAACAATCGGTTACACAAAATCTTGACGGTGTATCTTGATATATTTCTTGAAATAGACGGCGATGCTCCTTTGAAGCGCCTTTGGCATAAAAGCATGTCATCCCATATATGCTCAATCATCAGTATCTACGGGGAAGCTCCGTTGCTCTTCGGCCATTTCGAACAAAACCCTAGTACCAACTTCACATCTCTCGATCTTTTATACTATGCCTTTTCTTAAATTTCGGGTTCATGTACTTTTCTTTGCCTGGTCGTCCTTATATTTCACTTTATTACCTTCTTTGGCCAATATGTTTTGTCTCTTACCCTCCCTCACCTTCGAGAGTAATAACTTTATTTTTCTCACCAAGTAAAATGATCCAAAGGTGAATTAGTGGAAACTAGACTCGCCATGTAGGATCATTAATGACGACACTTACAACTAGTGGCAAGACTCAAGCATTTTGTGCAAGCGGATTCAAGAAGTACATAACTTTAGTCCTTTAAAACAATAGTTGTCAAGTGGTTTTCAAATAAAATATTTATACAAAATTTATGCAACTTTAATCGAAATTTATACATATACACAGTATTATTTTTTGATGAAGCGGCTTCAGTTGAACCTGTTTGCTTCCACATGCGTCCGCCACTCACTGCCTACACCTGATGTCAAAGAAGAGTAACATTTAAAGATGATACGTAAAATAGCTTCGGAGTCAAATAACTCGTACTATGCCTATTAGTGTCGGAGCCAAGCATAAGAGAATGGCTCCGAGTCTGATAGAGAAGGTACATTAATAGGCATAAATAAGAGGAGAATCATCAATACTAGATTATAATAGATTTGTCAATCATCACTCTTAGTTTTTCCAAAAACAAGTTACAACAATAATGTAACATTTTCGAATTCTTAATTAGATTATTAACAACCATAATTTTCATAAGATATTCCAAGAAAATATGATGTTCTTGTTTGAAACTATGAAGTCGAGAAGATAAAATTATAGAAGTGAAATTTATTTAAGTTGAATATATGGAATGATGATTGAAGATTTCGACTAGGGAAGCAGTTTCATAATTATTGATTTACAAGATCAATATTATCAATTTCAAAAACTTATTTTTTATTTGTGAGTCAACCATAGTTTTAATATAATATTAATGAAATTTTTTACATATTGTTTTACATATAGTTTTTAAATTTTACATATAATCAAAATAGGGTAGACGCGCAGCGCGTGTACTAAAAGACTGGTTAATATAATAAATGACAGTAATAGATGGGAGTTAAACAAGGCAAAGAATTTCGAATGGACTGCTATTTAAACCCATCCATACCTTGTGTCTCCATCTATAGTTACTCAATTATTCAATTGCATTGTTCAACCTTTGCTCTCTATTATTAATAAATTATTATTGCGTTCTGTGATGACCCGATAGGTCATCTTTAATTTTAACCTTCAGTTTTGCATTCTAAGTGTAACGACAAGGGTGCCGCAGGAGCTGAGCCGCATCTGCAGAAGGGTAGTCGCAGATGCAGAGGTGAGAGGATCCATGGCTCAGCAGAAGCGGACAATTAGCTATGGAAGTGCATCCGTAGATGCGGACGAAGGAGCGCAAGTACGGACTCTGGGAGTTTAATGAAAACTCGCAGATATTGAGTCCCAGGCGCAGACGCGGCACCGCAGATGCGAAGTCCCAGCCGCAGGCGCGGGACCGCAGATGCGGTCCTGGGATCGCAGAAGCGGAAATCACTGGGCAAAAAAGGGGCAGATTCGAGGGTTCAATGTTCATTTCACAAAATTCGATTTTAAGCTCGGAGGAAGGCGATTTTTCGAGAGTTTTTCAGAGGAGATCTTTGGGTAACGATTCCTAATCCTATTTTGATCACATTTCATTCATTTATTGTTGTTTTCCTCATTTAATCAAGGAATTTGAGTGAGAAAGTTGGGAAAATGGGGCAAAAGTTCCCCAATTAAATTTTTGAGTTTTGAGTGGGATTTGGATAATTTTGGTACGAGTGAACTCGTGAGTGAGTGGGTGTTCTTATTTGGTAACTTTTACTCAATTTCGAGACGTGAGCCCTGTTGATACCCAATTTTTCCCTAAGTATTTTTATACCCAAATATTTCCAAAATAGCATATTGGTGCATATATAAGCACATCCAAGAGTTTTGACATTTTTAATGATTTTTAAAACCAATTTATTGCCTATTTTTACACAACAAAATCCAATAATTATTCTCAAAATTATCATTTTGGTGAATAATTCATTTTATTTTCACATTTACACCTAAATATAATTAAGGTAATTTTCGCATGTTTTTACAAATTTGTTTGGTATTTTTAAAGCTAAATTGCATATAATTGCAATTATAACCTATCTTGTAATTTATGGCATTTTATGTTTATAAAATTAATCCCAGCATTTTTTAATTAATATTTATATAATACTTATTTACCCAGTACGTTTAATTTGTTTTTAAAATCTGTATTACTATTTTATAAAAATTAAAAGGGGAAAATTAGCTATTTACGGTTTAGCCTTTATTGCATTTCAATTATAGCCAATTTGGCACCCCATTTCAGCCCCAATTTAAAACCCAATTACCCAGCCCAATTAACATTCCAACCCGACCAAGTACATTTTCAACCGACCCAACCCATATCCTTTTAAATCTCGGTCGTTCATCATTTAGATTAACGGCCACCGTTACTTCTTACCTTTTTTAATTCACACGTCCGCCTAACCCTATCTCATTTTCCCAATCCGCCGCCTTCAAACGCTCTCATCTCTCGAGCTCTCTCAAAACCCTAGCCGCCGCCTCCCATCGAAACCCTAATCCATGGCTTCTATGGGCTCATCTCTAAGGTCCTATGACCAGATCTTGAAAAGGTCTCGACCAAGCTTTGCTCGATGGCTGTTCTCCGGTCATCTTCAACCTCTGTCCGGCTAGCCATGGCCATTCGAGTTCGATCTTCGACTATCCCGCTCAGATCGATGGTTTCCAAAGCCTTTCTCGTCACCTGGGTTTCTTATGAAACCCTAGCTCTAAGGTTCCTTCGATTTATTCTTAGATCTGCTCCAGATCTATGTGTGTTTGAACTTTCTGAGCATGTTTCTCGAGGTTTCCCTAATTTTTGCTTTCAAAACTCTTTGTTCTTTTAATTATGGTTTTATGTTAAGTTGTTTCGAATCCCCCTCCCCCCTTGTTCTTGGCATGTTTTCTGTACTTTGTTGATTTGTTTCCCTTATCTAAGTAAGCATGTTGAAAAGCCCTAATTTTGGGATTCTTGTTTGAGTCTGTTTGTTAAGGTTTCATTCGATTCATACGCTTATCAGCTCTAGGTCTATTTGATGTTAAAAACCCTAATTTTGGGAGATTTACGTGAGTTCATGAGCCTATCTGTTGGTTTACCGATTAATGATTAAAACCCTAATTTTTAGGGGGTTTTCGCTTGAGCTTTAAAATTGCTTGTTGTTTCACCTGTTTGTCGTCTCTGAACTCAACTGATTTGAAACCCTAGTCTCTTTGGGAGGCTATTCGAAGTCCTGTGAGTTTTGTTTGTGCATGTTTGTATGTTTGAAATCATTTAGCTTAATTCCTTGTTTCAACATTTCTTTTCCCTATATGTTCCACGCTTATGATTCTCGTTTGACTCTCTGCATGTTTTCGACTCCTTCTATTACACACTGAAGCCTAACTAACATGCTTTGAATGTCTGCTCTATGCTATTGTTGTATGATGTTTCTTTGCCATGACTTAGCCTCACATGTCTGCTATTTGTGCATGCATTATATACTGAGTACCTCTTGTGATTTATTTAACTCGAAATTGATTTCAAAAAATTTTCCTTCCTTGAGATCCTGATTTTACTAGCCTGTCAAAGTCTAATTGATTCTTTTCCTTTGATTGGCCTCACTGAATCTTTCCAAAAATAATTTCAAATCCTGTACTTAGACTTAATTGCCTATTGTATAACTTTACTGTTTCTTTTATGGCAACTGCCATTCTGCTTACAAGGCTGATTCTCCTTTCCTTATTTGGATCCTGTTAGTATCCGTTTGAATAAGATTAAAGGGGAGTCTTATACTAATTGATTCTGATTTGTGACCATGCCCATATTTGTGTTAGATTTGTACTTGTTACCTTATTTCTCTACGCGTTTTCAAAGCTATAAATACTCTCCTCTCTTTTCTTTGAATACACGAACACAGAAAGCAATCTGAGTTCAAAATCACTCTTACTTAAAAACTCTCTCCCTCTTTCTGCTACTTGTGCTACTGTGGACTTTGTTTACTCTACTTTCTTCTGCACTTTTTGCTTTTCTACTGGTATGTCCCAGTTAATTTACATGTCTCAACTACAATATGTTTTATTCCTACCTACTTCTTTTCATGTCTTCCTTAGTTAACATTTGTTTCTAGCATGCTGTAACATGTTTCCCTTTCCCTTGTAATTCAATGTTTAATTTACATGTGCATCCTTGTCACGACCCAAACCCCGGTCGTGATGGCGCCCAACACATTGCTAGGCAAGCCCGACCATTTACGCAACCTTAGCCAAATAATCTAAATAAATAGATAAATGTTCACTACTATAATACCAATTTAGTGCGGTAATTCTGATATAATCTCTAACATTTGAAAACCCCAAAATAAAATACTAAATAGTGCACAGAATCTGGTGTCACGAACATGAGCCTCTAGAAACAGATTATTCACCTATTACAAGTCCGACTAAGACATTAATACGAATAAAATAATAAAAGATAGAAGGGAGAGATCAAGGCTGCGAACGCCATGCAGCTACCTCGATACTCCCAGATATTTACTGCTCCGCTAAACAAGTCCTCACTCACCCTGTGGTGTACCTGAATCTGCACACAAGGTGCAGGGAGTATTGTGAGTACTTCCAACCCAGAAAGTAATAAATATAAATAAGGTCCAAGGATAAGAAATCCTAAATAAACACAAAGTAAAGCTATAAATACAACAACGTGGACCAATAGCATAATACAGTAAACATTAAAAATAGTTATGATAAAGTCACACCAGAATGAGAATAAATAACAATTAAATATGCAATGCAACACATAAACCGGTACCTCCAGTACCCCGCTGCGGCCGTGCAGCCCGCTCCATTTATTTAACGTCGACGACGCTCACTGGGGGTGTGCAGACTCCGGGAGGGGCCCCTTACGGCCCAAGCGCAATAATAAGCCATCTCGTGGCATCAAACAGGCCCTTGGCCTCATATCAATATCATTATAATACTGCTGCGGCGTGCAGCCCGATCCCATACTCAGTCCAAAAATCACACAATAGTATAAAAATATTCAACCCAAACTTCATTTAAAAATATTAACTTAATTTCTAATTTAAGAAAATGGCTGAGATTTCAAACACAGTATTAAATACCAGGGCTGAGTTTAATATTTATAAATATGATAGGAAACCATCAAAATAATCCTTGAAGGATTCAAGTAGTTGGCACGAAGCCCAATTACGACAATTAATCCATTTTTATAAGGATGTTACAAATCTACAATCAAATAGGTATCAATTTTATTAAGCAGGACGGACCAAGTCACAATCCCTGACGGTGCTCTACCCCACACCCGTTATCCGGCGTGCAAGTCACCTCACATAGCACTACGTTGTGCAAATTCGGGGTTTCAAACCCTCAACACAGCATTTACATTTATTACTAACCTCAAGCCGGCCAAAGTCCTAGCTTGCTATGCCCTTGCCTTTCGAATTCACCTCTTCGCGCGTCGAATCTGACCAAAACCACAACGAATACGTCACAACATGCTAAGGGAATATAACCCAACCGAAAAGACTCGACAAACATCGAAAATCACGAAGTTGGCAAAACCCGAGCCCCAGGCCCACTTCTCGAAAAATTATAAATTTTACATCACCGGATTCCTTATCTCGCCACGAGTCTATACATATAAAGAACACCAAAATCGGAGTCCAAATGACCCCTCAAATTCCCATTTTTGTTCTCTTAAGTTTCAAGCCCTAAACCACCATTTTTGACCTTAATTCCTTGAGTTTTCAGTGAATTTTCATGTATTTGCATGATAAAATTGTGTTCTAAGTCCAAGAATGCTTACCTGATCGAAGTCCTTGAATTTCCTCTTCAAAATCGCTCAAGAACACCCCAAGTCCGAAGTCAAAATATGTGTTCTATAAATATTTCGCGAAGGGAATTAAAACCCTTTCTGATCAGTTATTTCCGCTCCTGCGGTCCTTTGTCGCTTCTGCTACTACCGCATCTGCGGTAATATTTCCGCTTCTGCGGAATCTCCTAAAATTCAAAAACCGCTTCTGCGGTCTCCCTTCCGCATCTGCGGCTTCACAGATGCGGCTCCCATAACCGCTTCTGCGAAAACAGCACCAGGCCCAAAAGTCGCTTATGCGATCCTCCCTTTGCCTCTGTGCGACCGCTTCTGCGGCCCATTTCCGCAGAAGTAAAAATACCAGATATCAGATATGAACCTGCAATCTCCAACTTCAATTTTCATCCTGTTAGCCATCCGAAATCACCCCGAGGCCCTCGGGACCTCAACCAAAAATACAAACATGATCCAATACCTTATTCAAACTTGCTCCAATCATCAACACACCTCAAACAACACTAAAACCATCATTTCTCATCGAATTCAAGCCTAAGTTCTTCTAAAACTTCCGAAACACGTATTCGATCAAAAACGCGACCAAAACACCTCCGAATGACCTGAAATTTTGCACACACATCAAAAATCACCTAACGAAGCTACTGCAACTCTCGGAATCTCATTCCGACCCCGGATCAAAATCTCACCTACCAACCGGAATTCGCCAAAATACTAACTTCGCCAATTCAAGCCTAATTCTACACCGAACCTCCAAATCAATTCCGATCGCACTCCTAAGTCACAAATCATCCCCCGAAGTTAAACAAATCATCAGAATTCAAATCCGAGCCCTCTAACACAAAAGTCAACATCCGGTTGACTTTTCCAACTTAAGCCTTTTTAAAAGAGACTAAGTGTCTCATTTCTTATCAAAACCATTCCAAACCAACTCTAACACATCAAATACTGATAACGAAACATGAAGAAGCATAACATGGGGGAAACGGGGCGGTAACTCACGTGAAGACGGGTCGGGTCGTCACGATCCTGTCAGTTGTTTGTTATGTATTTGGTACTTTATGAATCCCAAACCCTCATATCCCCTTTGTATGCTTTAAGTTATGGTTCAGAAACATGGCAATGTCTGAAATCATTGTCCATGGTTATGAACTGGACCCTTTGGGGTCCTAAGATTGTCAATTTCCCATCCCCATTCCCTTATTGTGTGTATGCTGAGTAACAACCTTGGCCTGCCAGTACTTCTGATTATTGTTCAGGCCATGGCTTGACCTCCAGTAGGTCTTTACTCCCTAAATGCTTGATCATAGGTTTGGTTAGGGGTGTGCCAGTCTATATTGTGGCTGGGCATGACCACCAGCCTGCCTGGGTAGCCCCCCTACCCCTTTCTATTGCACTTACACTCAACTCCTAGAATTTAAGTTTTGCCCCTCTTGTGTGAGCCTTGCATTGGGACCCTTGAGCTCCCTCTGAACTTGGACACATAAGGGCTGGCCCTTCCACACTGCACAACTCAATTCCTATTAATATCTTGGGTGTATGCACTGCCTGGGGTTCCTGAAATCCCTTGGATCTCTGAAACACCTTAGATAAGAGAAGGCTTGGAAATTTGGATCTCGGAAGTGGTTTAATCTCATGTTATTAGGCCTCAAGTCTGGATTAGGCTTCTCGTATGTAGCTGAGGATTTCTGATGTATTTTTATTATTTCAGTTGTTTCTTTTGGGTTGTAATAATTTGTATAAACTCTGGGGAACTTAGTAAAAATGGGGGATGAGATTTACTTTATGCACCTAGGGTAGAGATCCTGCCTATAGGTTTAAACTTTTATTTCTGCAAACACACCTAGAAATCATGCCTATAGGTTTAAACTCTTATTTCTGCATATCCGCCTAGAAATCATGCCTATAGGTTTAAACTTTTATTTCTGCAAACACACCTAGAAATCATGCCTATAGGATTAAACTCTTATTTCTGCATACCCACCTAGAAATCATGCTCGTAGGTTTAATCTTTAATTCCTGCAAACACGCATAGATATCCTGCCTATAGGTTAAGTTCTAATTGTTCCGCAATTTCATATAAAACATGGTCTACAAACTGCTGCATTCTGCATCTACAAACGTCACTAGGCAAACCATTTATAGGTTTGAATAATAAAAGCTGCATATAGAGAACATGTTCATAGGACCTTTTATCAACATCTAAAGGGTGTCCAAATCATTAGTCATATAGAAAGCATGCCTATAGGAAATCTCGAATTTGAATAGAGATAATACTAGCTGTTAAACTCGTACTGCCCCGCTTAAATTGGTAACCCTGTTAGTTTGCACATTTGTTTCTAAAATCAGTATATATCACGCCTAGTCCTAATCAACACTTAGGTCAACCAGATCAGTTTCAAACAACTGCATTCGAGTATGCCTAATGTAGACTTTTTGCCTAAAAATATGCGTTGAACCAGTTCGCTCGTCGCATTATTTAAATAAGACCAAAATCAGTACGTGAAAGACATGCTAAACTCTGTGATTTTCGAATGATTTATGGAGGCATATTTGAGCCTTGAACGCTTGTCTGCTTCCCCTTCTATTTGCAATTACTTGTTTTGGTTGACGCCTTAGCATTTTATCCTTTGAAACTTCTAAAAGCCCCCAAACCCCTTTCCCTTTAGGATTAGTAGTCCATTTGCCTCCAGCACTAATAGGATTGGGACGGGTAATAGCATGCAATAAGTAAACGATACCATTCCGCGCTCTAATACCTTAAACGGGGTGGGAAGGATAGACATGGAGATGATGATTACACGATAACACTATGCGTACAATTGGGTACTGGTGTTGTGCGAATGATCTATGTAATGTATAAACCTAGGACCCCCCTCCCTCTTTATTAGTTTTGATAATTTTCAGAATTTTAAAAAAAAGCTGTCCCATCTTCAACTTCCGTTTCTTGTACTCTTTTAAGTTGCTTGCACCAATTATTTGACCCCTTCCCTTTATTTGCGTATCTCTTCTTTAATCACAAAAGAAAAACTGTTTTCCTTCCAAATTTCAGCACTTTTTTTAAACCCTTTTGTGCTTCTTATTTGTAATAGTTTTTCGTATTTGCAATGCTTGCTTGTTTATTCGTTTGTTCGCATTTAAAGTCACAATTGTAGCATGGCCGGGAACCACACTAGTGGATCTTGAGGGGTGCCTGACACCTTCCCCTCGAGATAATTTCTAGCCCTTAACTCTGGTTTTCATCTTAAATTCTTCTAAAAAGTGTCCTAATGCACTATAATCATTAGGTGGCGACTCTCCAAAATCCAAAACCCAATTCCCAAACGGGAATAGAGTTATATTCCCAAATGTCGTAAACCCGATTCCGCTTTTTTTTTTGAGGAAAAGGGGGCGTCGACAAGCCCGGGAGGTTTTTTGGACGTTTTTCTATTTCCTTGCCTTAGCCCTGATTTCTTAGCTAAATTAGTTACTTATAGCTATGTTTACGTTATGTAATGGATTTGATTAGATTTGGGACACTTGGAATCGGAAACTCATGGCAAGAGCGTGATTTCAGATTGATTTGAGCTAGGTTCAAGGTACGTGTCTTGCCTAACCTTGTGTGGGGAATTCCCCTTAGGGTTTGGTACTATTTTATATATGAGCGTCGTGTACGTGAGGTGACAAGTACGTACACGGGCTATTTGTTGTAAAACTTCGTTTTTCACTAAATCATGACCTGTTTTTCCTTGTTTGAAATATACTAGCTTATCTTACTGCCTTGTTTAGATTAGAAAAGCATGTCTACGTATTTTAACTGCATATTTGAACTATGTGCAACATGTTTAGTAAAATTTCCTGATTTCTTTGATGTGAACTTAGTCTAAGCTATAGATTTCTTTGCTGTAACTGTTATTTTATTGATTGAGTTGCATATTTACTTTGGGACTACGGAACTGTATTTCGGGAGATCCCCCCCACTCCATATTTACGTTGGGACTATGGAGAGGTATTCCAGGAGATCCCCCAGCATTACATATTTACTTTGGGACTACGGAACGATATTTTGGGAGATCCCCCCTACACATTTACGCTTAGGACTGCGGGGCGGTATCCCAGGAGATCCCTTGTTGTTATTACTGTGTTCTGAGTTGTTGCCTTACATTGAACTCTGTCTCTGTTAGATTTTCGTATTTATTTTACTGTAATATTTCTTTTTGTCTTATTTTATTATATTTATACTAGTAGGACTGATGACGTCCAAATCCACTACTAAAAAGTAAATGGACACGGTCACATACAATATAATTTACCCAACTATGAGTTGGGGTCGAATCCCACACAGAACAATATGTAGGCGATAAGGAATATAAGAAAACTATCACTTATCGCGCAATGCCAAACACTTGGAAGTGGTTTGAAAATGTTTTATATCTAAATGCGGAAATGTAAACTAACCTAGAAAGCAAGTAAAATGATCAATGGCTACAAGTATGGATGCATCGGGAATTACACTCAAGTAACGATCCAATGTATTTCACGATTTTACAAATATGAGCGAGTTGATGTTAATTTGCCACGGATAATAATTCTTAATTAGATTCTTCCGAAGACTAACAAGACTTCCTAATTGAATTATCCCTAAAAAATTAAGAGATTAAGCACATCCGGAATGGCTATAAGTAGTTCAATCCTATCCCTAGGTAGAATCTATAAAATGAGGGTTAACATCTCAAGTTCTTGTTAATTAATCTTTCCCAACCCCAAATTATCTTTTGCAAAATTAATTCGGAGTTAGTGGGCGAGTCCTAGGGTTAGCTAATCCCTTTAGAAACACTAAATAACAAGAATAATTAAAGAAACAATAACTCACTTCATAAAAGGATAAAAATTATTTAATACATAAGCACAACAAGGTATTTAATCCACACTTTAAATATGAATAAACAAGATTCAAGTGTTGGATAAAATACTACCCACTTAGTTATACAATACAAAGCAAGGAAATGAAGAAATAAACATAAATGGGTAAGAAATTCTTAACGACAAGCTTTAAATCTTCAAGACCAAAGTGTGTGTGCAAACCTAGCTTCCAAACTTGTTCTTCTCTAGTTCTAGGAACTGAAAATAAGCCAAAGATATGCCAAAAATCTGCTTGGACGAGTATAAAAATGGTTTGGGGATGAGAAATTGTGAAATGCCTAATTTGCCCAAGTCTGATGCCCGTTGACCGCATCTGTGGATGAATTCTCGCAGATGCGGATACCTTTCGCAGAAGTGGAATGTTGAAATAGGCTTGACACCGCAGATGCGGACTCCAAAAGCGCAGATGCGGATATCAAAAGTGCAGATGCGCTACCGTAGAAGCGAAAAATGATTCGCAGATGCGATTTCTTCCAAGCTCAGACTCCACCGCAGAAGCGAGTCTTCTCACGCAGAAGCAGGGTCACTTCTGCGACCATCCTTCCGCAGATGCGGAATCACAGGGGAGTTTTTGCACTATTTTCACCCTCTTTTGCTCAATTCCACTTCAATTCAATTCAAATCACTTCATAGCATCATTTACCTGAAAATCTAACAATAAACACCATAAACGACCTCATATTATAGTTAAAGGACATAAAATCTAAGGAAAAGAGACTAGATTGAGTGGTAAAATCACCACTCATCAAAACCCCCAACTTAAAGCTTTTGCTTGTCCTCAAGCAAATCAAAACCAACACTTCAATGAGGATTTACCATTTAAAAAACTAGTGGTATTGCTATTATTTACAAATCACATTCTCCAATTAAGCACCATACTTATGGATTTGGTTGGCACTATAATTAGGCTCAAGTATGCGTATCTTTCCCGAATGACTCCCTCATTTAAAAACAACTTCAAGAATGTGCAAGAGAGTTTCAAAATAATCAAGTGACAAGAATAAGCTTCAAGAAGTGACTCAAAAGTACTAGTCCACTACATATGCTCAACTTACTCAATTTCACCAATCCTTCCTAATTCATGTGCATTCACAAGAAAGAAAGTCCCAAAATTACTATATTTAAAATACAAAATAAAGGACAAATTTACAAAAACACTCACTCTCACAAAGAATTTCAAGTGTTACAACATCTCATACATAAACTTGCCCTTATTTTAATTCATCGCCTATTCAAGAATGTTTGGTTAGAGGTCCCATAAGGACTTTTTAAGCTTGTAATGTAGGTTTAGGAAAGGGTCGGATAAGCATTTGGATACAAGTGAGTTCACCCTCCTTGAACACTACTCACATTTGTCTTTCTTTTTGCACTTTGTTTCTTTTCAAACCACATGGCCTCATTGGCATCTAGTTACCTAACATAGAACCACCTTAAATACCTCTCAAATTTTCTTCAAGGTATTTATATACATACAAATATTTCTCTTTTTTTAATACACAGTTTTGTTTTGGAGCTTGAATAATTTAATATGAACACTTTGAGGTATATGTTCCTACACTCAATGTACAACCTTACCAATTTCCACTTTGACACCACACCCCCAACTTAGGCTTTTAGCCTCATTCTCAATGTTCAAGAAGGGACGGGTTCAAAAGAGGGAATTATTTTACAAAAGGGGAAAGGTTTGTAATGAGGTGGCCAAAGAAAAGGTTAAAGGCTCAAATAGGGTACTAGTGATATTATTTATGCAATGATAGGCTTGAAAGGCCAGAGAGGTTTTGCAACTAAAACAAAGAATGCCTAAGATCATCCCTCCAACCAAACATGCTATCATTAGCGTTAAAAGACCAACCGGGCAAGTTCTAGATGATAGAAGTAAACACAAGATTTATTTGTACAAACACTAACACACATGGCACATGAATTAATCAATATGGATCAATTTCATTTTCTAATAATAGCATCTAGAGCAATATTATTCAAACTAGTGGGCAAAGAGTCACTAAAAGAACCAAAAATTTATCAAAAAAATTATTCTTCACCATGCAACTTACTTGTTTTAGTTCAAAACCAAAATTCGGAGGGGTACTCTTAATTCATATTTTGCATACAAGAGACTAATTTTATTAGTACCAAATAATCCAAAAATCTCCTCCTAGCAAAACAAGACTAATTTCCTTAAGAAAGTTGTCACGCCATCTATCATAGGGAAAAGTCACTCGGTTCACTTCAAAAATGTTCCTTGGGAAAGAATCGTAGCATGAAGAAAACCCAAGGAAATATTACTTAAGGAAATAAAAATAAAAGAAAACAACACTACTGAAAAGGATATTAAAATAAAAGCGATTAATACTAATAACGACAAGCTACTAAAGAAAATAAATAACGAAAGAAAGATAAAAATAGACTAATCACACCAAGCTCAGCAAGAGCACCTGCTACACAAAATAGCCCGACACGGGCACACAATATCCACAACAGCACAATAAGCCCGGCAAGGGCACACAATATCCATAGTACAAAAATAAGCCTAGCAAGGGAACACAAAATCATAACATGAATACAGTATACTCTTACAGCCAAAATTTGATACGCTCAAATTACACTTTAATTAAATAGTGTAAGGTGGTCGGTGTCAAATATAATAACACAACAAGGTTGGGGTCGAATCCCACAGGGAATATGTGTGAAAGGGTTACTCAAATAGTGTGTTACTTGACTAAAGTCGTAATTCTATTCGGCTAATGGTAACAAGAGTATGAATTTAGTTTGGTTTGAAGAAATAACTAATTGCGATATTGAGAATGTAAATAATTTGATTAAAGAAACCAAGGTTTGTGTCCCCGTCAACGACGTGTAATGCTATCAGTGTTAATATGATATATTTCTAATGGAAGGTTCTTTTGATATGCAAATGATTTCTAAATGACTATCCAATATTTTCCAATAGTTGGGTAGTATTTCCACTTTACGATTTTTCCAAATATAAAAGAGTTGCAATTAAGAATAATCAATATATGCCAAATAAAACCCACTTATTCCTAAGCGATTCTATTAAACAAGGTTTAAAGTCTTGAGTCTTTGATATTTACTTCTACCAAATTCCAACCCACTTTCCCAAGCAAAGTTATAATTTAATGGCACTTGTTAATATTTGCAACCACAAACAATAAATGAAGAATGAGATGTAAATAAATATCAACCAACCATTATAGATATATTCAATGTTAAACACCCATTAACGTAACACCCATTTAGGGTCCACAACCTTAGTATTTAAAGTTAGCTACACATACTAAAATACAAAAGGAAGAGAATATTTAATGCCATAAAACTTACAAAGTGAAAGATTCTTGACCCAAAAGCTTCCAAAAGAGAGGAATATTAAAGCCTTGTATTGTAGCTCCAAAATCAGACAAGATGCCTCCACAAAACCCCAATAAATCTATTTATAGTGGGTCAAAACTCGGGACAAAATTTGGACAAAAATACCCTTTCCAGTTAAATATGCGACCGCATATCTGTCGCATAACAGACATGCAATCTGCATTCTTGACATCGCCGTCGCATCTTCAAACCCTAGTTTCCAGGCCTTCATCGCATTGATGTTTTGCGGTCCGCATTGCAGATATACGATCGCATTTCGCGTCGCATTTTCTACCTTCAGCAATCTTTATGTCGAGTTTGCGGTCCATTATGCGGCTCGCAAACAGGTTATGCGATCGCAGATTGGACCGCATTTCTTGCACTAGACTTTGCTCAGAAAGCTATTGTTGTTTGCGATTCCCTTGAGCA
This sequence comes from Nicotiana attenuata, assembly GCF_001879085.1. Classification (NCBI taxonomy): domain Eukaryota; kingdom Viridiplantae; phylum Streptophyta; class Magnoliopsida; order Solanales; family Solanaceae; genus Nicotiana; species Nicotiana attenuata. The sequence goes on from NW_017670532.1 coordinate 589,940, forward strand.
TTCTGCGGCTCGCATGTTGGACTTGTGGCTAATGAGGGCTATGTGGTTTGGAAAGAAGCAAAGAGCAACAAAAAGAAAAATGTGAGTAGTGTTCAAGGAGGGTGTAGTCACTTGTACCAAAATGCTTATCCGACCCTTCCCTAAACCTACATTACAAGCTTAAAAAGTCCTTATGGGATCTCCAACCGAGCGTTCTTAGAATAAAGCGATAAATTAAAATAAGGGCAAGCCTATGGTATGGTATGTTGTAACACTTGAAACTCTTTTTGAGAGTGAGTGTATTTGTGAATTCGTCCCTTTTTGTTGTCATTGTAAATATCGTGATTTTGGGACTTTCTTTCTAGTGAGGGCACATGAATTGTGAGGTTGGACAAAAGTTGAGTTTTTGAGTCAAATGCAAGTGCACTCAGCTGAGGGTAACATTTTGTCACATTGCTCGAGGCTCAAAGTTTCACAAGTTGATTAGTTTCCTTTTAAATATTGATGGTTCAGGAAGGGTAAAACAATCGAAAATGCATGTTTGAGTACTAACAACAAACACCGTCCACGGTCACTATTGTTTCATATCTTTTAGATGGAGTCTAGAATAGGATAGTATTGTCTTAGTTACTTGAGGACAAGCAAGAATTTAAGTTGGGGGTGTTGACGTGTCGGAGAATTTCGGCACATTTGATACAAATTGCTTAGATTTTAGCTTGTTTTAGATGCAATTATCTTTTATACTTATGCAATTTAATGTTTTTGCAATGTATGAGGTTTAAGGACTTAAGAGCATGGAAATGAAATCAAAAAGCCACAAAAAGACAAGAAAAGAGCAAAACGGCATCGCAAATGTGGATACGCGATCGCAAATCCAACATGCGAGCCGCAGAATGCTCAAGGGAATCGCAAACCACAACAGATATCTGGGCAAAGTCCAGTGCAAGAAATACGGTCCAATCTGCGATTGCATAACCTGTTTACGAGCCGCATAATGGACCGCAAACTCGGCAATTGCTGAAGGTAGAAAATGCAACACGAAATGCGATCGTATATCTGCAATGCGGACAACAAAACATCAATGCAATGAAGGCCTGGAAACTAGGGTTTGAAGATGTGACGGCTATGTCAATAATGCTGACCGCATGTCTGTTATGCGACATATATGTTGTCGCATATTTAACCGGAAAGGGTATTTTTGTCCAAATTTTGTCCCGAGTTTTGACCCACTATAAATAGATTTATTGGGGTTTTGTGGGGGCATATTGTCCGATTTTGGAGCTACAATACAAGGCTTTAATATTCCTCTCTTTTGGAAGCTTTTGGGTCAAGAATCTTTCACTTTGTAAGCTTTATGACATTAAATATTCTCTTTCTTTTATATTTTAGTATGTGTAGCTAACTTTAAATACTAAGATTGTGGACCCTAAATGGGTGTTACGTTAATGGGTGTCTAACATTGAATATATCTATAATGGTTGGTTGATATTTATTTACTTCTCATTCTTCATTTATTGTTGGTGGTTGCAAACATTAAAAAGTGCCATTAAATTCTTACTTTGCTTGGGAAAGTGAGTTGGAATTTGGTAGAAGTAAATATCAAAGACTCGAGGCTTTAAACCTTGTTTAATAGAATCGCTTAGGAATAAATGTGTTTTATTTGGCATATATTGATTATTCTTAATTGCAACTCTTTTATATTTGGAAAAATCGTAAAGTGGAAATACTACCCAACTATTGGAAAATATTGGGTAGTCATTTAGAAATTATTTACATATCAAAAGAACCCTCCATTAGAAATATATCATATTAACACCGACAATATTACACTTTATTGAAGGGGACACAACCTTGGTTTCTTTAATCAAATTATTTACATACTCAATATCACAATTAGTTATTTCTTCAAACCAAACTAAATTCATACTCTTGCTACCATTAACCGAATAGAATTACGACTTTAGTCAAGTAACACACTATTTGAGTAACCTTTTCATACCTGTTCCCTGTGGGATTCGATCCCAAACTTGTTGGGTTATTATATTTGACACCGACCGCCTTACACTATTTAATTAAATTGTAATGTGAGCGTATCAAATTTTGGCGCCGTTGCCGGGGAATACGGTTTTGAAATAACTAATTAGTGTGTGCTTTACTTTACGTCTTAGTCTATAACACTTTGCTTGTTTTGCTTGGTGTTGATAGGAAAACATGGCCGAATATGAAGAAGAAATGGAGGCAGAAATGGAAAAAAATCCTTTTGCGGATATAGAGGAGTACATTAATGATACCAATGCTATTGTACCTCCGGCCGTTGGTGCTAGGTGAACATGGTTTAATCCTTATGCTCAAAACGTAGGGGTTTTTCAGGAATTCCACTAATGATGACCCGACACAACATCTTAGAGACTTCTTGGGTGTGTGTGCGACGCATAAGCAGAACAACGTCTCGGATGATGCTCTAAGGTTGATGTAACATCCCGTACATTTGGACTAGGTGTGGACATATTAAATGGGTATTAATTTGATATTTTAGACATATGAAGTCATCGCGATGATTATGGGTAAAATAGTTGTTTTAAAATCAAGATGGAAAGTGAGGTGCATAAGATTTGACAAAATCGACTAAGTTTGCAGAAGGTCTATCTTACGGCAGGTTTTAGAGACAATGTATGAGGAATTTGATAAAACTCAAAGCATAAAAAATTCAGGCCTTTGAAATAGCTTTCCAACGATATATTATGGAGCCCGAACGGATCTCCGTGAAAAAAGTTATGCACGTTTTATAGAACAGTATGCGATATACGTGCCCTGTAGCGCGACTGCGCTAATTTTGAGGCAGTGTTACTGCCGTTTTGCGCGGTCAGTAGCACGGGCAGGTCTCCAAGTGCACGGGTGCGCTCGTGGGGGGTCATTTAATAGCCATATTTCATCCCCCAGAGCTCCAAAACATAAAAACTTGTTCTAGAAAGGGGAACTCTCAAAAACCTAACTCCTTAAGGGTTCTTCCACCACCCAAGGTAAGTTCTAATGGTGATTTTAAGTTAATTTCAATTTCCAGACATCTTATTGACATGGGTAAGTCGTCCATAATACGCGGTAAAATATCCTCCGGATTGGATCAAGTCACAATCCCCAATAGTAAATGACCCGCGCTCGCCATTGAACGCGTGTCTCATCTCAACACAGCACCAAGTTGTGCAAATCCGGGGTTTCAAACCCTCAGGACGTCAATTAAAATCATTACTCACCTCTAGCCGGCCAAAAGTCTAGCTCGCCAAGCCCTTCCCCTCGAATCGACCTCCTCGTGCGTCGAATCTGATCAAAACCATAAGGAATACATTACAATAGGCCAAAGAAACATAACCCAATCGAAAATACTCGAAAAACGTCGAAAATCATGAAGTTGGCAAAACCCGAGCCCTGGGCCCACTTCTCGAAAAATTACAAAATTTACATCTCCGGATTCCTCGTCTCGCCACGAGTCTATACATATCAAATTTACCAAAATCGGAGCCCAAATGTCCCCTCAAATCCCAAATTTTCATTTCAAAAACCAAGCCCTTAGTTCTTCAAATTTTTACCCAATTTTTCCAAGAATTAAAGGTTGATTCTTCAATAAAATGATGTTTCTAGGCCATAGGACTTACCTCCAATCGATTCCCAGTCAAAACTCTCTAAAACCCCGTCAAAAGCTCTCAAGCTTGATCAACAATGGAGGAAAATACATAACCCTCGCGGATGAAAATGATATTAAACTCCTACTGGCCTTCAGGGGTTTCCGCTTCTGCGGTCCCCACGCCCGCTTCCGCGTGACCGCTTTTGCGGTCCTTGTCCGCTTAAGTGGAATCTCATTAAATCTCAGAGGCTGCTTCTGCGACTCATATTCTCGCTTCTGCGGAACTTCGCCCCCAGGCCCAAACCGCTTCTGCGGTGACTTTTCCGCTCATGCGGATCCGCTTTTGCGAATACCTTTCCGCTTCTGCGGAAACTGCTCAGCCTCACCCTCTTCCGCACCTGCGATGCCTTCTCTGCTTCCGCGCAGCCGCATCTGCGGTCTCCTTTCCGCAGATGCGGAAATACCTGCTGCAACCAAGAACCTATAATTTCCAACTTCAATTTCTTCAGTTTAACCACCCGAAATCACCCCGAGGCCCCCGGGACCTCAACCAAAAACACCAACACATCCTAAAACCCCATTCAAACTTGTTCCCATCCTCAGAACACATCAAACAACGCTAAAACCATTAAATCGCATCGGATTCAAGCCTAAGTTTCTTAAAAACTTCCGAAATACGCATTCGATCAAAAACCCAACCAAAACATCTCCGAATGACCTGAAATTTTGCACACACATACAAAATCACCTAACGGAACTACTGCAACTTTCGGAATTCCATTCCAACCCCGGATCAAAATCTCACCCACCAATCGGAATTCGCCAAAATACTAACTTCGCCAATTCAAGCCTAATTCCACACCGGACCTCCAAAATTACTTCCAATCACGTTCTTAAGTCACAAATCATCCCCCGAAGCTAACCGAATCACCGGAAATCACATCCTAGCCCTCTAACTCAATAGTCAACTTCCGGTTGACTTTTCCAAAACAAGCTTTCCTTAAAGAGACTAAGTGTCTCATTTCCATCTAAAACCAATCCAATTCAACTCGATCACCTCAAATACCGATAATGAAGCATAGAGAAACATAATATGGGGGAAACGGGGCGGTAAGTCACGTGACGATGGTCCGGGTAGTTACATCCTCCCCAACTAAAACAAACGCTCGTCCTCGAACGGGTCAAGAAACATACCTGGAGTCTCAAACAAGTGAGGATATCTGCTCCGCATCTCCCGCTCGGTCTCCCAAGTAGCCTCCTCCACGGGCCGACCTCTCCACTGCACCTTCACTGAAGCTATATCCTTTGACCTCAACTTTCGAACCTGACGACCCAAAATAGCCACTGGCTCCACATCATATGTCAAATCATCATCCAACTGAACTGTGCTGAAGTCCAAAACATGGGACGGGTCCCCAACATACTTCCAGAGCATAGACACATGGAATACCGGATGAACCCCTGACAAGCTGGGTGGCAACGTAAGCATATAGGCCACCTCCCCAATCCTCCTAAGTATCTCAAAAGGCCCAATGAACCGCGGACTCAACTTCCCTTTCTTTCCAAATCTCATAACGCCCTTCATGGGCGAAACCTTCAACAAGACCTTCTCGCCCACCATATAAGATACATCCTGAACCTTCCGGTCCGCATAACTCTTCTGACGCGGCTGAGCAGTACGAAGTCTCTCCTGGATCACTTTTACCTTCTCCAAGGCATCCTGGACCAACTCTGTCCCCAATAGTCTAGCCTCGCCGGGCTCAAACCAACCGACCGGAGATCTACACCGTCTCCCATATAAGGCCTCATACGGTGCCATCTGAATACTGGACTGGTAGCTGTTGTTGTAAGCAAACTCTGCAAGCGGCAAGAACTCAGCCCAAGAACCTCCAAAATCAATAACACAAGCACGCAACATGTCCTCCAATATCTGAATAGTGCGCTCGGACCGTCCGTCCGTCTGAGGATGAAATGCTGTGCTCAACTCTACCTGTGTACCCAACTCCCGCTGAAAAGTCCTCCAAAACTGGTGTGAGCATGTGATTTTTGCCCTATATGAATTATTCCCAAAAATTCAAACAAAATGATTTCTTTCATTATTTTGCAATTTTGTGGATTTTTATGACATTTTATGTTAATTGTTTGCATTTTATTTGTGCATTTTAATTCATATGAAAAATATAAAATACACTTGGCATTTTTTTAGGATTTTAGGGTTAATTAGTAGTTAAGGAAAAAATAAAGAAAATAACAAAAAATGGTCTTTTGCATCTTTAGTTTTAATTTGTGTTTAATTAGAAAGTAGGGTATTTGGAAATCAGGAAGTATAATTTTTTAGTGTCTATTTGGTTTTTGAGTTTTGATTTAGTATTTCATAAAATCAGAAAATAAATAAAAGAAATATACACAAAAGAAATAAAAGAAAAACAATTAAAAAAAGAAGGCTCTTAATAATAAATCCAGTTGGGCTCGTCTTAATCAAATATCCCTTAGCCCAATTCGTTTAACCCAGTCCAGGCCCAAACCCTAAGCCACCTGACCTGCCTTTTGGATAGGCGAAACGACGCCGTTTGGTGTCGATTAGATCTGAGCCGTCCATCACCCCTCATCCAACGGCCCACGTTTAATGCTGGTCTTTTAATAAAAGTGTCCGAAAAATCCCCAAACCCTAAAAACATTTTCCATCCTCCTCGTACCTCCCCCTGTAACGCCGACATTACCACCACCCTCCTGCACCTTAATTCCGCCGCCGGAAATCGCCCACGGCGGCGGCCCGTCCCCAAACGCCACCGAAAGTACACCCCTGATCCCCCTCGTCCTCCTCTATCAGAATCCACCATCCGTTTCTCTCAAACACACCCAGAATCCGTCGAATATCGGATCGAAAATTTTCCGGCCAAGACACGAAGTCATCCAAAATCAACCAAATTAACACCATAGAATCGCCTAGACCTCCTCTCTCAAACCCCCCAAACCCCGTCCCTCAAATCTAGCCAGAACATCTCGAATTTCAATTTAAAATTTCCGGCAAAACCCTAATTCTTCCAAACCCTACAAAATCAATACCATAAGGTCTCCTCATCCTCTTCACAAAGAATCCGGTGTCAACGACGTTCAAATAGCATCAGAATCACCCAAATTTTAAATCGAGAGGCAGCCGAATTTTGAGTTGTGCCAGTGAGTTTCAATTTTCTTTTCTTTTCTTCGTTTAATTGTCTTCTATTGCTCCTGTTCTCACTATGGTCAATTTCCAGTCTAATGTGTCAATACTGTTTTAATCTTGTGTTCTGAGTTGTTTTGATTAATTCTGGTTGTTTGTTTGGTTGTAATTTGTTCCAACTCCTGATTTTAGTTTGATTTTAGTTAAGCCTGTGATAATCTGTTAGTTGGTTTTTATTAAGTTTGTTTGAATCAAGTTCTGGTATTCCTTTAGTTTAGGATAATTACCAGTTAGTTCATTTTCAGTTTAATTAGTCGTGTAATTAGCAGAATAGTTTAATTTGGTTATTGGTTCAATTGATAAATTCAATAATAGTTTAAGTCGGGATTACTCTTCAGTAGTTCAATTCAGAGCTTTGGAAATTGTTTGGTTATAGCTGTAGTTTAGGTGTATGTTCAGGGATAGTTGAGACATTTGGAATTGATTAGAACATGGTAGTTAATATTAGAGTCTTCTAGGACCTTCTAGACTAGGGCTTTAGTTGTAATTGCAAGAAACATAGTGCACTAACTTGAGTAACAAGTTAATAAATGAGGGGCTAATATGCACAACTAAAAAATCTGAAATTGCATCTCATGTTGCCTATAAAAGGCAGCCCCAATGCCTTAATTGACAAGTTTTTTAGCCCCTAAAAATTCCCCCCAAAACTATCCTCTCAATTTCCAGATCTGAAATCTGAAACTCGAAAATCCAAAAAAAAAAAAAAAAACCAAAACAGTAGAAAACTAAAAACTCTTCCATTGAAGGCTCTTTGTTCTAGTTTGTTTGCATTTGAAACAGCATAAATTTGCTCTTAAGTATTCAGTTGATTGAGGTTTAGCAGCTCTCGAGGTCCTTTGAGTCGTATTTGGTTTGATCCGAATTGGTTGACTGTTTGTTTGTTGGAATAGTTAATTACTGGGTTGATTTTAAGCTGGTGGTGTCATTTTGGGTTTAAAATTGCATTTGCTTTCAATATCAAATCCCCCAGTTGGTTACGAGCTGATCCTTGCTGATTTGCTGTTGTTGTTGCATTTACTGTTGCTGACTGCTCCTATTTCTCATTGTATTTCCATTACCAGGTACACGTCTTGAATCTCACTGTTGTGTAGATCTTTAGCTAAAACATGAATGAAGTGGAAGCTTTTTTTTTTTGATGAAATTTCCGGTCGATTTACTGATTTCAATATAGCTTGATTGTAATAATTGGACTGGTGAACTGTTATGTATAATTTGCTCATTTGAATTATTAAGTGAGTGCTTGAGTATTTAGAGATGCATATTAGTCTGTCTTAAAAACATCAATAGATTTGTGTGTGTAATCATAACAATGGATTATTGGACTATAGGAACCTCGTCTTCTTCTCAAATTTGTATGGCTAAGATCTCAGTTGTAGCATAGGTAATGCTATTGTATAGGTTGAAATGTGAAATTCAAATATAGAACGTGAAGTTCTAAATTCCGGTAGATTAGTTGTTTCTCATTACGTTGCTTCATGTATTAGAACAGGTGGTGGTAGCATTTAATGTTAATTGATATTGTTGGGTCTGTTTTGTTTCCCAATCAGCTTTACATCTTTAGTGATGTCCACGAATTCACCAGTAGCGAATAAATAAATAATATGAGTCTTAAACTATGATTCGAATGATCAATGCTTCCTCAATTTGAATCGGTGAATAATGGGTTTCCTTGTGATAAAGTGTTGAACACACTTCGAGTGACGTGAAGCACTTTCAGTGAATATTTGCTTAAATTGAATTGAAGTTGGGTCTGGTTTAATAGTTTGGGCTCAACAACACAGTTTCAGAAGCGTAAGCCTCCGTGCCTCAATGAGTGGCCCAGGTTCAGTTCGAATGCCTGTATACGTTTGGGCCTGGGCCAAGGCTTGTGATTGACCACTCTTTGATGTAGGCCTGAACGAAATTTTCCTTCTGGTTTGCTTTAATACAGTAACCAATTCATTAGGACTCTTTTTATTATTAGAGACAAATAAATATAGAAAATAATAGATTGCTTTAGGGTTGGCCTTTAAATAAAAAAAAACGAGATGAGCCTCGCTAAATAAATAAACAAATTGCGGGGCCCTCGATAAATGTTTATACAAATTACCTAGACTTCGGGATGGGCCGTTTAGCGAATTTCATGGCCTTCCCCAAAGATAATAACACGATAGTCTCTTTAGGCACGCATTTTAAATAATTTTACATTCCTAAATACGGGTGCACATTTATGTGACCCAAATCCAAATCTCAACGAAGTTGAAATATGTCGAAAATCACGGGTGCATTTATNAAAACCACGGGTGCATTTATGTGACGAGGTTCGAGACGTGTTTTCACGACGTTGCAATTCCCTTAAAATAAACAATAATAATAAAAGCGGTTCAAAGTCAAAGGCATATAGGTTAAAACATGTATTAAAATCAAATAAATAAGCCAAATATGACAGTTGAGCGACCGTGCTAGAACCACGGAACCCGGGAATACCTAACACCTTCTCCCGGGTTAACAGAATTCCTTACTTGGATTTCTGGTTCGCAGACTGTTAACAGAGTCATAATTTCCTCGGTTCGGGATTCAACCGGTGACTTGGGACACCATTAATCTCCCAAGTGGCGACTCTGAATTCTTAATAATAAATCCCGTTCCGATTGTCCTTTAAGTGGAAAAACTCCTTTACACCCCTGCGGGTGTAGGAAAAAGGAGGTGTGATAGCTCTGGCAACTCTGCTGGGGAAGCAAACCCAGAACTTCGGTTCAGGGTTTAAGAAGAGCTTAGAATAATTGTTATGTTTGGCTTTATCTGATTTTCCTACATGTTTCCATGCCTTATGTGCTACATGCTTTACCGCTTTGATATTATGTGAACTGTATATATAAACTGTGCCGAAACTCTTCTCTTCTCACCTCTGGGGATGTGCTCACTGGTGGAGACTCCCTATTCTGTTAGTGTCATACCTTGAAATAAGAAAGAGGCCAGACAAGTTACTAAGCCGGACGATCCCGTGGGTCCCCGGTACGTAGCCCCCTCCTCGACTCGAGTTGTCCGCTCGGGTACACAGTCTAGAACCTATACCCAGGTTTTGAACCTAGAATAACTTGACCTCATGCCGGATCCCTAGTAGGAACGCTTATTTGCATTACGTGCATTTTGACTTAGGGGACTCAACACAGGGGTTGGGTCCGTCTAGGACAGGTGTACCCGGAATAATGGACCATCCTGATGCATCTTACTTGTGCATTTATTTGTTTTGGACTCGCATGCTGACCGGCTTTGAACATCTGGGAAAAATTGAAAACGAAAAAGAGAAAAAGAGAAGATAGCAGTGTAGAGAGTTAATTACCTATATTAGAAAAATCAATGTCCAAATAGTGCCGAAATGCTGCCGGATTTTTGAGAAAATGAAAGAAAAAGAAGAAAAGTTGTTTTTTAGTTTGTTTTGTTTGCCAATGGAAAGGAAAAACCAAAAAGAGTTTTATTGTCAAATTAGTTTGTTTATTTGCCACTGAAAAAAGAAAATATAAAAAAGAATTTTGCTTTCAGAAAAAGTGCCAACAAAAACATAAAAAAGAGAGAGTCTTGTTTTCAAAAATAGTTAGGTTTATTTGCCCAAACTACGCAGGTTTGATTCTCACCGGATGTGAGATACGTAGGCAACCCTCATCGGGTCCAACCTCCCCTTTTCAAAAATAGCCAAAAATGCCAAATTGTTTAATTTCGTCATGAATAAGTCGGGTGTCGCCATTCTTGTTTAAAATAAGCCGAATGTCCCAAACGGGCGCCGGAAGGCTGGTTTTGCAAGAACAGCCACCTTGAGTCAGTTTCAACGGTTGGGGGGCACAGCCTTAAAATCTTCTCCCCAAAGTGCTGAAAGGCCGTACTTGCAAAACCGGCCATTTGTTTTAAATTGGAAATTTGAATAAAAATAGTGTCATTTTTCATTGTTAGGTCAAATAAGTGATTAAATCACCTTAATAAATGTGCAGGATGAACACGACTCAAAATGAACCTTTTGCAATCATGCATAAAATCCCTTTGGAGTTGTGTCTGTGGTGGAGCGACTTAGGAGGAGAAGGGCAAGATGAGGTCAAAAATATTTGAAAGGGATTACCGGTTTGTTGGAGATTGTGCCTTGGGGAGACATCATCAGAGCATTGGTCACCTGTTGGGACCCGACACATAACGTCTTCCATTTCTCGAACTTTGAGTTGACCCCGACACTAGAGGAAATAGCCGGCTACATCGAAAAAGATGAGGTTCCCTTAAGGCATAAGTACTTGGTGGCCCCGAGACCTGTGGCTGTGCACAGATTTTTAGACTCGCTGAAAATAAGCAGGACGGTCCACAATGCAGATTTGGCAAATGGCTTTTGTACGCCACAATTCATATATCACAGATATGGCTATATAGGAGGTTTCAACAACCCGGAAAACAAGATATGTAGCAAAGGGAACCGCCAAAAATGGGAGGAGCATAGACGTTTTGCTTTTATGGTGGTCTTTTTGGGGCTTGTGGTATTTCCAAGGAAAGACGGAAACATTGACATAAAAATAGCCGGGGTCGTCAGCACTCTACTCACTCAAGCCAAAAGCACTCTTGCGCCCATGATATTAGCCGAAATCTTCCGCGCTCTTACAGCCTGCAAAGCCGGGGGAGACTTCTTCGAAGGGTGCAATTTATTGTTGCAAATGTGGATGACCGAACACTTGTGCCATCGTCCTCAGTTCCTGAGTTATGGGTCTACAAAGAAGACATGTATAGAGGAGTTTTACACAAGGATTAAGGGGATCAGCTTGCCCGAGGGATTCACGGGCTGGACTTCATACTTTCGGTCCCTCACTGCTAGTCAAATAGAGTGGACATTTGGATGGTTTCCTGTCAATGAAATCATATATATGCCAGCAACGGGGCCGCACTTCCTTTTGATGGGTCTTAAGAGCATCCAGCCCTATGCCTCGTATCGAGTTTTAAGGCAACTCGGGAGGTGCCAAATAGTGCCAAAAGATGGCGACCTTAGTGCTCAGGTGGTTGAAATTAGCCCTGACGGACAATTCCCACAAGCAAGAGTCTGCCAGATTTGGAATGAATGCCAATATTTAAAAGCAGATACTTGCGTACAGGATCGGGCCAAAGGCGAAGTATCGCCAGGATACCTTTCCTGGTATAGGAGAGAATACGAGCATGAAAGGCCAGCCAAAAGACCTCACATCCGGAGTTTGCCGAATCATCGCAAGAACAGTGGGCTTGGTTAGCTAAAGAAAATGAGTACAGAGCCCGCATAGGAGCATTGGAAAAACAGGTCCAAGACCTCCAGTTTGAAAATAGCGTGCAAGCCGCGGCTGACGAAGGTGAGAGAAAGAAATTGGCCAAAGAGAATGAAGCCTTACGAGCCCAAATCCAAAAGATGAAGCTAGCGGTCGAAAACCCCGTCAAAAGTGCCAAAGATACAAAGCTTATAGAAAATCTAAGGCAAAAAGTGAATGACTACAGTTTTGACCTCAACAAAGCGGAAAAGGAATTAGCTGGGGTTCGGAAACAATTAGCTAAAAATGCGGAAGAACGGGCCTGCATGGTTAAGCAGTTGAAAGGAGAATACGACAATGAGGTCACAGGATTAAAGAAAAAGGTCATTGCCACAGAGAACAGAATGATCAAACAGGCAAAAGAATTCAAAGTTGAAAGAGAGCATTGTTACATGGCATTGGCGCAATTAGAAATGGATTTGCAACAACTCCGGGAACAAAGCCAGGCAGCTGAGCAAACTTTGGAGGCTAGGACCCAACAGTTAGGGCGGTTGCTTCAAGAAAAAGGCAGAATCAGAGAGAGAATCTTAACCGTTGCTCATTCTATTACTAGGAAATGCCAAATGTGCGAGAACATGACCCGTACCGCCTTCTTTGCATCAGTGATGATATTTGTGAAGCAGATAATGAGTGACCTGGACAGACTTCAAGGGGAACTTGTATATAGGCCCACGGCGAGACCGAACGATGTCACGCGGGCACTGGGAGCTTTTATTCATGATTGTCTTTTGAGTCTGTATTTCTTTTTCTACTAGAGTTTGCCATTTGAGTCTGTATTTCCATTTCTGCCGGAGTCTGTATTTCCTTTTCATTTAAAGTCAGTCAGTTGATTGAGTCTGTATTTTGTTTGAACTAGAATAGGGAGGGCGGAGTCTGTAGTTCTTTTCTGCATTAGAGTCTGTTAGTTGTTTAATCTGTCCGCTTTGAGTCTTTGTAATAGACGCAGTTGCTATCAATAAAATTGAAATTCCCAAAAATATTTTGCTTCTATTTTACATTTGTTCTTCACGAACTACGCTTGGTCTGATTCACGCGGGGTCGTGATACGTAGGCAATCTCCATAGGATTCGACCGTAACCAAATAATAAAAATAGGAGAGAAAATGCAAAAAGAGAGCGGCAAGAAACAATGGAAACTAATAAAAAAGGAAGTGGCACATAGAAATAAGGAAAAACCGGGATGACGCATGCAACCAAGCAAATGCGTAATAGAAATGGTTAACTGCTTAAGTGCATTCACTCCCTAATGTGCGGTTATCTATCTGTTAATGCCCTAACCGCTAACAAAATTGTTGTTGATGAGTCCGGGCAAGTGGTTAAGTTGACTGGCATTCTGGCAACCTATCCCTACAACACCCGCTCTAAGGATAAGTCAAACATGGTCAACCAGGAATTGGAAGCAAGATTGTCGACCCATCTAGAGAGGAGGAAGTAGTGGACGTTAGTGCAATGAAGGAGGACATGTATAAACTGAAGCAACAAATGGCCGAGATGTACCAGGCATGGTCGAAGGGACATCCACCACCAGCCTATCCTGCTAACCCCACTTACCTCCCACCACTAGCTCAGCCTCAAGATCCTCCCACAGTGAACTCATCTCCTGCTTTTCCTACTTACTAGCAGTATTACGGAACCACCTCTCAAACACCACCATCTCTACCACCCAAACAAATTCCATGCCCTCCACCACCAACTACTTCTGTGTTCGTGGTTCCCCCACCTGGCGCACTACACAGATCTTCTAGCGAACCTTTGTTCCAAACCCATGATAACCAGCATTATCCACCCGAAGCCACTTCCAAACCGCCAGAGCCATGCCCTTACACTCCCCGTCTTGATCTCTCAGCTGAGGAAGACAAGCCTCTCAAAAACCCTGAGCAAGAGGAAATGATACGGAAGGTTAAGAGCTTAGAACAGTCATTCCGAAATATGCAGGGGCTCGGAGGACAAGTGAGTGTAGCTTACAAGGACCTGTGCCTGTTTCCTGATGTCCAGTTGCCAGCAGGATTCAAGATGCCCAAGTTTGACCTATATGATGGCCATGGTGATCCGGTGGCCCACTTAAGGGGATTCTGCAGCAAGATGAGAGGAGCTGGGGGAAGGGACGAGTTATTGATGGCTTACTTTAGTCAAAGTCTAAGTGGAGCAGCCTTGGAGTGGTACACACGACAGGATCAT
>NW_017670533.1:0-42181 GCF_001879085.1 Nicotiana attenuata
GGCAAGGCAAGACAACCACGGGTCGTACCCAAATGATGAGCAAAATATGAAGATACATAGGAGTAGGTAGATCCGGGATCAAATAAGACAGAGGCATCCCTGTGGCAGACTGAGATAATACCTGTGATGGCTGCATCTGATGCACTGGCGTCTCTCCTATCCGGAAGAGCATAGAATCGAGCCTGACCACCGCCAGTACGGTCCTCACCCCTGGGGTGACCTCTGGCTACTTGACCTCCACTCCTAGCTGACTGAGTGGGTGCTGAAGAAACAGGAGCAGAAGATGAGGGCTAATCCCTCTACTGAGACTGTCTACTACGGAACCGGGGACACTGTCTCCTCATATGACCCAACTCACTGTACTCGTAGCAACGACCTGGAGCTGGAGAAAGGGACTGATGGGAACCCCTCGCTGCAGATGAACCCTAGGCTGAAGAAGCAGGAGCAGAGCTCTGAGCTGGAAGGGCACTCAGTGCAGGCTGGCTCTGTTGATGACCCTGACGACCACGTCCTGACGAAACCCCACTGGACTCTAAACGACCTGACTGAGGAGGTCTGAAGGAACGACCTCTGCTGCGCTGGAACTGGCCCCTAGACGGAGCACCACTGAAACTACCTGAACCTCGAGGCCTCTTAGCCTCTCTCTCCTCACGCTCCCGACGACGATCTGTCTCAATCTGACGAGCCACATCAACTACCTCCTCAAATGTAACTGCTGTAGCCCTTTCTCTAGTCATCAATATGCGAATCGGATAGTTGAGACCATCCACAAACCTTCTGATCCTCTCGCTATCTGTCGGGATCATCCACGTAGCATGTCGAGCTAGCTGTGTAAACCTCAACTCATACTGAGTCACTGTCATATCTCCCTGAGTCAACCACTCGAACTGACGACGCAGCTCTTCCCTGTGAGACTGGGGCACATACTTTTCCAAGAATACTGTAGAGAACTGCTGCCACGTGAGGGGCGCTGCTCCAATAGGCCTACGCCTCTCGAACTCCTCCCACCAATTAAATGCAGGCCCTGCGAACTGGAAGGTAGTAAAAGCCACTCCACTAGACTCCAGAATACCCGCAGTACGAAGCATACGCTGGCACTTATCCAGAAAACCCTGGGCATCCTCGCCCTCAACACCACTGAATGTCGGGGGCTGAAGCCTACCGAACCTCTCCAACCGACGCTGCTCGTCATCCGGCATAGCCGGAACCACCTGAGCTGGAGCTGGTGCAACTGGCGCAACTGGAACAACTGCCGCAACTGGTGCAGCTGGCTGAACTGGCTGAGCTGGAGCTACTCCAGGTGTCTGTAAGCCCTGAACAACCTGCTCGGGTGTGCGAGCATCGGGGGTCTGATGACCACCCCCGGTCTGAGAAGTAGCCACCGCTGTAGTGGCTGAAACCGCTTGAGCCAGGCCAGTGCAGACGGACAAGATCTGAGCCAAAGCCTCCTGGAGACCAGGAATCACGATGGGCACTGCCGGTACCTGAACAGGTGCTGCTGGTGCATCTACAACTGGAGTTTGACCCTGAGCCTGGTCAACTGGTGCTGGAATCTGACCCTGAGCCTGGTCAACTGGTGGGTCAGCAGGTGGTGTTCCTGCTGCCCTGCCCCTACCGCGACCATGGCCTCTAGGTGGCACTGGTGGTCGTCCGCCATGCCCGTTAGCACGGGTTCTCGCCATCTGCGAGAGAATAGAATATGGAAATTTAGTTTTCTCATAATAACAAGCCACACGATTTGAATTTCAAGAAAGTAAAGTGTTTCCTAAAGGTTCTGTAGCCTCCCGAGGATAGATACGGACGTCTACGTACCGATCTGCGAGACTCTAGTAAACCGGCTCATGACTCGCGAGGCCTAGTAACCTAGGCTCTGATACCAACTTGTCACGACCCCAAACCCGGTCGTAATGGCGCCCAACAATATTGCTAGGCAAGCCAGACCACAATCGTTCCCAAATTAACCGTAAACCTCAAACCGACATTCTAAAGAGATTATAATAGTTTTAGAATAATAATCCAAAATTTATAATAGAATAATACTGAGAAAAATACGAATCCTGATAAAACGCTCCCAAAGACTTGGGGTCACGAGTCTAGAGCCTCTAAATCAATCTGAATAACAATATTTGACCGAAAATACTCAAGTCTGGCACTGTATATATAAATAAAACTGAAATAGGAAGAGTAGTCAGGTCCTGCGAACGTCAAGCAGCTACCTCAACAACTCTGATAAGCTCTGGGAAACAAAGACTGCTCAACTAAGCCTCCAGTGTACCTGAATCTGCACACAAGGTGCAGGGAGTAGGGGTGAGTACTACCGACTCAGTGAGTAATAAGCATATAAAATGTCTGAAGATAAGAAATCCACGAAATGCCACAAAGCAAAGCTAAAACTAACAGTCCAACACCTAACTACGAACTAACAGCAAAACAACTTCAAATATATCAGTCAAGTATAATGTAAAGATGCAATGCAATGCACATGACCGCTACGGCGCGTAGCCCGATCCATTTAACGTCGATGGCGCTCACTGGGGGTGTGTACAGACTCCGGAGGGGCTTCTTCAGCCCAAGCGCAATATAATCATACCATTCGTTGCGGCGTGCAGCCCGATCCATACTCAGTCCACAACATGCATATGAGTCACGTAACAGATTCAATTAATTTCCCAATTTCAAATTTATTAAGAAGAATATACTTTAGATATTAAACTTAAGGAAAAGTGACTTAGCATTTCATAACAGTGATTAAACACAGGACTGAGATTAATGATTATACAAAGCATGCTATCACAATGACATTCATCCTCTAAGGATGCTACAGATCGGCACAAGGCCCCAAACACGGTAATAAGCCCAGATATATCCAATACAGGGTGCGTATCAGTCGCCAATATAGAAACATTCTTGTTCAGGATGGACTAAGTCTCAATCCCCAGTCATAACCAATCCCGCACCTGCCATGGGGTGCGAGTCACGCCCTAACATAGCGTCACAATGTGATAAGCCGGGGTTTCAAACCCTCAGGCCATCATATACACCAACTACTCACCTCTAACCGGCCGTAGAATGGTCCACAATGCCTTTTCCTTTTGTATCGACCTCCTCGCGCGTCGAATCTAGTCAAGATCATAACGAATACATAAATATGGGTTAAAGAAACATAACCCAATCAAAAATACTCAAAAAGTACTAAAATTCACGAAGTTGGTAAAACCCGAACCTCGGGCCCACTTCTCGAAAAATTCCGAAAATCACACCAACAGATTCCTCGTCTCGCCACGAGTCCGTGCATATAAAGTTTACCAAAATCGGAGCTCGTTTGACCCTCCAAATTCCATTTTTACATCACAGCTTTCCAAGCCCTAGCCTGACCCGTTTTTGATGAATTTTCTACAATTTACATGTAATTTCTACCATAAATTCGAATATTTAGGACAAGGAACTTACCTCCAAGTGATTCTCAGTCAAAACCCTCGAATTTCCTTGTTCAAAGCTCTTAAGAACGTCAACAATGGAGGTAAAATATGAAAGGGTCGCGGATGAAATATTATTTTAAAACCCTTCTGTCGCCCAGCGATTTTAGCTTCTGCGGTCCCGCTTTCGCTTATGCGGGACCGCTTCTGCGGCCACATTTCCGCTTAAGCGGTTTTCACTTAGAAGCCCGGACTTATCTTATGCGACGCGAAGTCCGCTTCTGCGGTTCCTTCAAAACCGCTCCTGCGGCACATTGTCCGCTTATGCGGACCCGCTGGTGCGAGCCACCTTCCGCATCTGCGGAATTTCCCTAGCCGGACACGACCGCTTCTGCGACCACGTACCCCCTTCTGCGGTACCGCTTCTGCGGTCCATTTCCGCAGAAGCGGAAACACCAGGTGACAGAAAATCTGACCTGCAATTACACCTCAAAACTCTCGTTTAACCACCCGAATTCACCCCGAGGCCCTCGGGACCTCAACCAAGTGCATAGATATGTTCTATTACTTCATTCAAACTTGCTCGTAACATAAAAACACTATCATAAACACCAAAATCATCGAATTACCACGGATTCAAGCCTAAGTTAAACTATAACTTCCGAAACTTGCATTTGATCTAAAACCCGACCTAAATACCTCCGAATGATCTGAAACTTTGACGCATATCCAAAATCACCTAACGGAGCTACTGCAACTCTCGGAATTCCATTCCGACCCTCGGATCAAAATCTCACCCACCATCTGGAATTCGCCAAAATCCGACCTTAGCCAATTCAAGCCTAATTCTATACCGGACCTCCAAATTCAATTCCGATTCCGCTCCTAAGTTACAAATCATCCCCCGAAACTAGTCGAATCATCGGAAATCCATTCCGAGCCTTCTAACTCATAAATCAACATTCGGTTGACTTTTCCAAACAATCCTTTTCATAAAGAGACTTATTGTCTCATTTCTAACCGAACTCTATCCGAATTACTTCAAATTCTCCAAACACATATAATGATACATATAGAAGCATAAAACGGGGAAAACGGGGCGGTAACTCCCGTAACGACGGGTCGGGTCGTTACATGGTGCTGTGTTTCTGTTAAAGTTTCTTGGGTTTATTGTGAAGCTGTTTTGGTTCAAATTACTTCTGTGTGCTGGTTATTGCTGTTTGCGATTGCTGGTGCTGTGTTTGGGAGTAATTCATCAGCCTAGTTGTTGCTGATCTCCTTTCTTCTGTTGTGATTCAATTTACCAGGTACATATTTGTAATCTCCAGGCTTTTGAAATGAAATTGAAGCTGAATCTATGCTGCGGAATTGCAACTTTGGTAGCTCAGTGATGTTTTAGCTAGATTTTTGTGATTTAATAGGTTGCTCATTATAATCAAACTGTAATAACTCTGAACTGTTAAATAGTAGACTGCTGGACTAATTAGATGTATTCCAGGTGTTTTAGCAATTTAGTTGGTTTAGTTTGTGCTGATAATGTAATGCAGAATTTCAGTAGGCTTCTATATGTACTTAGTTAGGATTGTTTTGGACTGTTAAGTGTGTGGTTATTAGCTGAGCTTTAGTATGGTTTAGTACTTACTTCAGTTAATTTGTTGCTTTGTTTAAAATAAAAAAATCAAAATATATTAGATTAGCAACTGATCCTGAGATCAGCGTATGGTGCCTAGGTCGATTTTAGTTCCAATTTGAATGTGTCTTTCAAACAATTTAATAATGCAGTAGCTAATATTAGTAGATGATGTTTTTAATGTCAACTATGGTTTTTTTTTTTTAAAAAATCCAATCCAGATTTTCATTTTGCTTTTCAGTCTTTAGTCGCGTCTAAGAGCTCCCCAGTAACAAGGTAAATAAATTAGTCTGTGCATGAAATTAGAATTCAATTGATTAATATCTTTTAGATTTGAATAAATGCGTATTGTCTTCCTTTGGCTATAATTTTTGAACACACACAGAAGAGTTTGGGATAATGTGGTGGGCAAACGTTTAAACAAAACATTGGCTTGCTAGAAGACAAAAACTCTTTTAAAAGAAAAGATTAGGAATAGGGGATTAATTTGTAAATATAAATTTGGGTTTTCGAGTTAGGTGGCGGGTTCAAATTAAGAGGGTCCTCCCTTTCGTTTGAATTCGGACTTGAATTCGAGGCTCGAATTTATAAATGTAAATTAATTAGATTCTTTTAGAGACAAATAATAAATAGAAAAATCGTAGTCGCTTTAGGTTGGCCTTTAAATAAAAATGAGACGAGCCTCGCCAAACAAAACATACAAATTGTGGGGCCCTCATTAAATGTTTATATCAAAAGACTTAGAATTCGGGGCGTGCCGTTTAGCGAATTTTACGGCCCCCGCAAAGATAATAACACGTTAGCCACTTTAGGCGCGCTTTTAATAATTGTACCTTCCTAAGTACGGGTGTGCATTTCATGCAACCCAAATCCAAATGCTAAAACGTTGAATAGGAATGTGTTGAGGATCCGGGTGCATTTCATGTGACGTGATCCAAAAATGCGTTCTTAAACGACGTTCACTTTCTTAATAACTAACTAAAAGCGGTAAATAATTCTAAAATTGCACTATAGGTGTTAACATGTATAAAATCAGATTTTAGCCAAGTATAGCAGTTGAGCGACCGTGCTAGAACCACGGAACTCGGGAGTGCCTAACCCCTTCTCCCGGGTTAACAGAATTCCTTACTCGGATTTCTGGTTCGCGACTGTAATACAGAGTCAAACCCTTTCCTCGATTCGGGATTCAAACCGGTGACTTGGAACACCATGAATCTCCCAAGTGGCGACTCTGAATCTCTTAATAAACGAATCCCATTTCGATTGTCCTTTAATTGCAAAAACTCCTTTTATTATATCCTTCACGGGGTGTAGTAGCGAAAAAGGAGGTGCGACAGCTCTGGCGACTCTGCTGGGGACAAGAACCCAGAGTTTCGGTTCAGGGTTCAAGAATTCGAGCTTAGTTAAATTGTTATATTTGGCTTTATCTGATTTTTCTACATGTTCCATGCTATATGTGCTAAATGCTTTACCTCTTTGATGTTTGTTGAATTGTATATAAACTGTCGCGAATCCCTTCCTCTCTCTGAGTCTTCTACATCATGGAGAAGGGTGCACTTCGTGTGGCTTCTCTTCTGTTTAGGGTCTTTCCCAATTGAGAACGAGGTTTGGATAAGTTGCTAAGCCGGCGGAGCTTCTGTATCCCCGGTACGCTGCCTCCCCCTCGGCCCGAGTTGTCCGCTCGGGTAAGCCAGGTCTAAACCAATAAACCTAGGGTTCAAACCTAGAAGAACAAAACCTCATGCCGGATCCCCAGTAGTAACGTTTGTTTGCATCATGTGCATTTGACGTAGGGGACTCAACACAAGGGTTGGGTCTGTCTAGGCAGGTGACCTGAATGAAAAGACCATCCTGATGCATCTTACGTGCTACTTGCATATTTATTTGCTCGACTTTGCATGTTGACCGGCTTGTATGTAATGAGAGAAAATGAAAAAGGTAATAACAGGGTTAGGGCTAAGTGAGGGTAACCGCTACTTTTGAAAAACCGATGCCCAAATAATACCGAAATGCTGCCGGATTTTTGAAAAATGAAAAAGAAAAAGAGAAAATATTTGAAAAGTAGAAAGAAAATTGTTGTTCAAAATAACTTTGATTCTGGCAAATCTGCCCGAACTACGCTGGTTTGATTCTCACCGGATGTGAGATACGTAGGGAACCCTCGTCGGGTCCAACCACCCTTTTGCAAAAATAGCCAAAAAATGTCAAAATTTTAATTTTTGTCAAAAATAAGTCGGGTGATGCCATTCTTGTTTTAAAATAAGCCGAATGTCCCCAAAAAGGACGCCGGAAGGCTGGTATTTGCAAACCCAAGTCCTTGTTTTCTAAATAAAGAAATTTTTTGCAAAAATAGCCATTTTCCTTTGTTAGGTCAAAATAAGTCATTAAACCCCTTTAAATAAATGTGCAGGATGAATCCAAGTAACATTGAAACCTTCTCAGTCCTGAATGAGATCCCTTTAAAGCTCCATATGTGGGGGAATGATTTGGGGAAAGGTAGCAGAGAAACCGTGATCAAGGTTTTGGGTGGTCTCGTCGATTTGCTGAACATCAAACCAAGAAAAGATATTATTGACGCATGGATACCATTCTGGGACCCGACTCATAATGTATTCCGATTTTCAGATTTTGAACTCACACCTACATTAGAAGAGATTGCAGGATACGCGGGTCTCAACGGGAACCTCCGAGGTAGATACCCATTGGCCCCACGATCGATAACCCTTCATAGGTTCCTGAATTTGTTGAACATCAGCCGGGATATTCAAGACCCGCACCTGGCGGAAGGGTGTTGTACATTGCATTTGTTATATCACCGGTATGGTAACCCAAAAGGTTTCGAGGAACCCAACCGGATTGACACATGCCGGAAATAAAGATAAATGGGAAGCCCGACGGGGATTAGCCTTCATGGTAGCTTTTCTGGGAGTGGTGGTTTGTCCGAGAAAAGATGGTCACATAGACCTCGGCCTTGTAGGGATGCTAGATGTTGCCATGAAAAAACCTACTAGCAAATGGTTCCCCTGATTGTAGCAGAAATATACCGAGCTTTGACCAAATGTTGGGAACGTGTGAAATTCTTTCAAGGTTGCAATTTGCTCTTACAGTTGTGGATACAGGAACACCTCTGTCACCGCACAGGCTATATGAACTACGGTTTAACCGGGTTGAGTTGTATTGCAGAATTCGAGACCCGGGTGACAGGTATTGAGTTCCCTGAGGGTACTGAGGCCTGGTTGTCATGCTTAAGATCCCTGACCGCCGATAAAATTGAATGGGCTTATGGATGGCTTCCTGCTACTGAAGTTGTATACACATCAGCAGAGGTCTCTTATATTCTTTTGATGGGTATTATTCGAAGCATACAGCCTTATGCTCCTTACCGAGTTTTGCGACAACTTGGAAGATTCCAGAAAGTGCACAATGATGAAGACCTGAGTGGGCAAGTCATCGAGTTAGGCCCTAAGGCTGCATTCCCTGAAGGCAGAATCCGAAAGATATGGAATGAGTGCAGGTACCTTGAGCCTAAGACTATAGTACAGGATCGAGCCAGAGGCGAGGTAGATCCCAAATACTTGGCCTGGTTTGGTAAAAGATTTCAAATTCCTAAGAGACCCGCCAAAAGGCCACATGTACAACAATTCACTAACGAGGCCCAGGTGCAATGGGATTGGTTAGCCAAAGAAAAGGAGTACAGGGCCCGAATAGGAGCATTGGAAAAATAGGTTCAGGATCTCCGATTTGAAAACAGCTTGCAAGCCGCAGCCTATGAAGGTGGTAAAAAGAAATTGGCCCAGGAGAATGAATCTCTCAAGGCCCAAATTCAACAAATGAAAATAGATGCCGGGAATCAAGAAAGAAGTCTATCCGACGAGAGATTGATAAAAGGTTAAAGAAGCAAGTCTTGGACTGCCAGGAAGAATTGGAGAAATCCGAGGGGAGCATGGCAAGACTTCGAGCACAATGGGCAAAGAAGAGTGAGGAAAGAGCCCAGTTTGTACAACAAATGAAGAGAAACTACGAGGGAACCATTGCTAACATGAAAAGAAAAATGAATACTCTTGAAGAAAAGGACACTCGGCGGGACAAAGAATTTCGGGCCGAGAGGGAACATGCTATGGGCTAATCGCCGAAATGGAAAAGGAAATGAAATTGTTACAAGACCTTCACTTCCAGGATTCTCAGGTGCTAGAGGCTCGTACTCAACAGATAAGTCGACTACTCTAAGAAAAGGGCCAAATCTGGGAAAGAATCAGAAGCATTGCAAACTATATTGTTATGAAGTGTCAGGCTGGTGACGGATGGGTCGTACCACTTTCTTTGCTTCAGTGATGATATTAGTTCGACAGGTCATGAATGATTTGGAGCAGTTGCAAAGGGGTCTTGCACGCAGGCCCGCGGCGACGCCGAGTGATGCCCCGCGGGCCCCAGGGTTTGAAGCTTTGATGTATTCCTAGTTAACCGAGTCTGTATTTTTGTTTTTGCGTCTGTTTTGTATTTTCCTTTTGAGAAAAAGAAAAACAAATAGTCTAGTATCTCTTGTAATCGGCGTTTATTAATGAAATTTTGAAAAATCCCAAAAAATTATCTCTTTATTTTTGCATTTAATTTGCAAGAACTACGCTCGGTCTGATTCATGCGGGGTCATGATACGAAGGCAGTCTCCGTAGGATTCGACCATAACCAAAAGGAAAAAAAAGGGAAAGAAAAGAGAGGAAAAACAACAAAAAGGCAAAAAGAAAAAAAAGAGCGGCAAAACAAGAAAGAAAAGGAAAAATCGAGAAAGGGAGAGAATAGGAACAAGAGACGACAAAGGCAAGAGTGAAAAGAAGAAAAAAAGAAAGAGAAAAAAAGAAAAGAAAGTGTGCAATTGGAAATAAGGAAAAGGTCGGGATGACGCATGCGACCGATCAAAATCATAATAGGAACTGTTAACTGCCTAGGTGCATTCACTCCCCAAATGTGCGGGTACCAATATGTTAAATGCCCTAACGCTAACGTGATGGGTTCATTTTGTCATGTCATTCCAGAAAGGTGGTTGGTTTGTTGTTTAAAGTGGTTACTCTTCTTTACAACACAAGGACAAAAGGCAACGGCAAACAACAATAGAACTGAGTTGGTTGATACCGGTGCCCGACAGCAGTTGGTTGAACGGGATAATGGGTTGGTTGAAGAGGTGCGGATGTTAAGACAACACATGGCAGACATGTATCAAGCCTGGATGACTGGGAGGGAACCACCCCCACCACCGCCGATTTTTCCGGATGCTTCCCTTACCCAAACTCCCAACACAATGCCGGATGATCCTCCATATTCTCCAAATACACCCGCTTATCACAATTTTCCCAACCACCCTAGTAGCTCCATCACTCATCCTCAAGTTACTTCTCCCCAATATTGCCCTCCTGTCATATCCACTACCCCAAACAATGAATACCAACTCAAAGCTCGTAGTGCCTAATATCACCCTCCAGAGGTTGCCCACAAGGTCCTTGCTTCATACAAGAAGAGCTCCCGGGATGAGCTTCATGCTAGGAATGAAAAGATTACAGGAAGAGAAGGACGAGATGGGACGCCCAGGGAGCTGAAAAGCATAGAACTGTCCTTAAGGAACAAGCGAAGAATGGGAGGCCAGGGTAGCATGACTTGCAAAGAAGTGATTGTGCCCCATGACGTCCGCCTGCCCGCGGGGTTCAAAGTGCCAAACTTCAACTTGTATGATGGGCGTGGAGATCCGGTAGCCCACCTGAGGGTCTATTGCAACGAAATGAGGATTGTTGGAGAGAAAGATGACTTGATGATGGCATATTTCAGTGAAAGCCTAACTGGGGCAGCTTTGGACTGGCATGGTCGTCAAAATGTCGATGAGTGGCTTACATTGGGTGACATGGCTCAAGACTTTGTCCGATACTTTCAATGCAAATCAAGTGTTACCCCAGACTGCACCTCGCTATCTAAGATGGAAAAGAGGCCGGATGAAAGCTTTAATGAGTTTGGGCTCAGATGGATGGAGCAAGCTGCTCGAGTCAGCCCCCCGATTGGCGAAGAAGAAATGGTTGAGCTTTTTCTACAGGCCCAGGGACCCACCTACTTCAGTTATTTGATCCCAGCCTTGGGAAAGCCGTTCAATGATGTATTAAAAATGGGGGAGCTAGTAGAAGAAGGGATCAAGTCAGGAAAAATCGTGAGTTGTTCGGAAGCCATTCCAGTAAGCTTGGGTGGAAGAAAGAGAAACAGAAAAGACGATTCGATAGGTTTTCCTGATCAACACTTCCAGCCTCGACGTCATCCCCATGGGTATCCGTGTGCACTAGATGGCTCTCCCAGACGCTACCTCTCTTTAAGAAATCCCAAAGTCGCACATCACATTCCCAGTACCCAGCTCCACAAAATGCATATCTACCCCCGCGAGCTTACCAAAAACATCCCGGATCAGGTTTCCGGCCCAATCCAGCATTTAAAAATGAGAGGTTACGAAAGAAGAAAACCTTCATTCCGTTGGGAGAGTCATATGCTAGTCTGTTCCAGAGGTTAAGGACATTGGACATGTTGAAGCCGATTCAGATAAAAATGCCGAATCCTCTTCCAAAGAAATTTGATCTTTCTCAAAGGTGCGCATACTGCTCAGATGCCCTAGGTCATGACATAGAGAAATGTTGGAATCTGAAGAAGGCGATTCAGAAGCTTATTGACGCAGGCGACATTGTCGTGCAAAGTCCAGATGCAGCAAACACTAGCCAAAGTCCATCGCCTGTGCATAATGAGACGCATATGGTGGGCATGATTTATTTTAAAAAGGAATGTGAGAATTCTTCTGGGAGCCTTCGAGGTCCAAGGGCTACCAAGCTTCTATCATTGTCAGAGGTTGATCTAGAGAACGAGCTGGGAAAAGGAACCCAAAAGCAACTTGTTAAGAACGATGTGATGAGGACTTGTGAAGCTCCTAGTATTGTTGATACAGAATTCAGTGGCTAAGATACCGTACTCGGTAACTGGAAAGACGCTCCATTTCTTGGTCAGCCAGAGAGGAGCTTTGGTGGCTTAGTTTGTTGTCATTTCTGTTGTCCGGGTTATTCCAGGGTTGTAATCCGGATATTGTCTTGTGACTCAAACCCTTCTATCTTTTCACTTTGCGTTGTTTGTTTAAGACGCAATAGCTTGTTTAGTGTTGTCTAGGTTTGTTTGCTTGTTCTGTTGTTGAAACCCTTTCACCGTCAGTCTAATGCAATTCTCTGTTTCCTGCCATTTCTAGTCATTTTATTTAGTTTTCTTCTCATTTTACAATTCTTTTCATGCTGGTTCTGGTGACATGACATGCACGCATAATTTTCAGCTTGGTTTTTAAAAGTCAGTTTAGTAATGAAGCAATGAAACAATGTTGAAGATGTAAGGACATTCGAAGGAAATACGTAAGGGCATTTTGAGATCACTTCGAGCCCAAATTGTGTGAAACTGGGGCAGACGGAACATAAAGAAATACTGTTGAAATGCATCATGCCATATCGGTTTAAAACCAAAGGCATGTTTGCCCCAAGTCTACAGGGGCCGTTCGTGGTACCGAGATTGTTGTCCAATGGTGTTGGGTAATTGACAAATGTAGAAGGCAAATGTGTGGATATGATTAGGAATTCTGGTGCAATCAAAAGATGTTACGTATGTTTTCCTCATGTTCGTTTAATTGTGTAGTTTGTACTTGGCATGTTTTGGAGATTGAAATGACGAAGGCATTTTTTTCTGCTATCCAAACACTTTATCCTTTGTTACCCCTTTGAGCCTCGGTTATTTTCTTGCATACCCCTCTTTCGGAATCAATAATAAAACTCGTAAGCCCGAGCGGGGAAAGTAAGTGGAGAAACAAGAGAAAAATAGTGAAAAAGAAAAAAGAAGAGAAAAGAAAAGAAAAGAAAAGAAAAAGAAGAGAAAAGAAAAGAAAAGAAAAAAGAAGAAGAAAAGAAAAGAAAGGAGAAGGAAAAGAAAAGAAATGAAAAGAAAGAACAGAAAAAGTGGAAGAAAAGGAAAGATCGCAACAACGAAGTAATTTTATGACCTGAACTACGTTTGACTTGATCCCGAAAGGGTACGTAGGCAGCCTCTCTCTGAGGTTCAGTCAAACCAAATAAAAATCCAAAAGTCCCCAAGAAAGAAACTGGGGCAGAAGTTGTGGTTGTTGTGAGAAATCTGATTCCGAAAGTTGTAATTTTGAGCCCATGTTGAATTGCTTTGAGCCTTTGATACCCTTTCTTCCTAACCCTGTCCAAAAGCCTGCATTACGGTCCAAAGAAAGACCTTCTGATTAATCTTCGAGAGATGCCGAGTCAAGCGAGTAGAGGTGAATCATATCAGGGGCAACACTCCGGTCCAAACAAGGGAAATGAAGAATGAGAGAGTCTTGATGATAAAAACCCTCACGGGTACCACAAGGCGATGAAAGCTGAGAGAGATCAAAAATGAGAGAGTCTTATTGGTGAAAACCTTCACAGGCACCATAAGGCAATAGTGAGGTGAGAGAAAGACCAAAATGAGAGAGGCTTGATGGTGAAAACCCTTCGGGCACTACAAGTCGAATAAGGATTGTGAATCAGATCGGATAAGCGGAGCATTGAAGCCCAGTTTCATGGCGAAAAGGTACAACAAGAGCTGAACATCAGATCTGCTTAACAGAATAGGCTGCAGATGCATGTCAAGGTCATCAGAGTCGGTGTCCACATCCGATAGGTTTCTACGTTGTAGTTTTCTTGTTAGGAATCATCTCTTTCCATTGTCCTCTACTCTGTTCCTTTCGTCTTGTCTACTTCCTCCTCCTGAGTCTGTCTGGTCATAACAAGTGAGAAATGACTTCAAAATCTGCAACCAAGCTTTCCAATTGAACAAAACGGGATCTGGTGAGCACATCAAAGCGTCAAGTCAGGAAAGAACAACAGGCACACTGAGTTGGCAACGATCAACATGCTTTGGGATCCTTGTGAAATACAAAAGCTTGGTACATGTCAATTCATGAACGATGCAACAAATGAAGGGTTAGGGCGAACAGATCAAAGGTATTTCCTATGATAAAATTGATAAAAGAGTGTTAAACCAGTGACGAGCAAGACCTTCCAAGCAGACGTCAAAGTTATCATGGCAAATGGGGGAGTTGTAGACCTCAAGGACCGGACCAGGGGTTTAAGTCAAGAGAGAACAACATACATCTTGAGTGTGTGCCAATCTACACGCTTTGGGATCCTTGTGAAATGCAAGGGCTTGGTATTTGTCAATTCATGAACAACGCAACAAATGAAAGGGTTTAGGATGAACGGATCAAAGGTATTTTCGGTAAAAAACGAAAGGTTTGGTACATATCAGATGGAGGGTGTTTGGTGAACGGATCAGAGGTATTTTCTGTGTTAAGGGTAACAAAGAAAGTGGTTAGCAAGGTCTCCAAGTGAGAATCGGTTATCAAGGAAAGTGAAGGAACAATACAACTTCAAGGCCGAGGCCAGTGATTAAGTCAAGAAAGAACATCATGTACACGAAGTGGGAGCAATAGACGTGCTTTGGGATTCATATGAGACATAAGGGTTGGGGGATGCCAGTTCATGCAATGCAACAAATAGAGGATATCGGGCCGCCCTCGAAGTTCAAGGCCACAAAATAACCACCGCATTTTAAACTCACAAGTTTTCTTTGTTTGAAACAGGAACAAAGCAGTGCAAGAAAGTTGGTCCAACAATAAGGAAAAAAAGAGAAAAGAAAGAAAAAGAAAAGGAAGAAGAGGAGAGCCGACAAAAGGTAAGTTTCTCAAATCTTCGCCCTTGCCTGTCTTGCTAGCGTGCATAAAATGCTGCCATTGCTTTTCATATTTTTTCTCCTAGGATCAACATCTTAGTCTGATGAATCTTTCTCCTAAGATAGAAAACCTAGTCTGATGAACTTTCTCCTAGGATCAAAATCTTAGTCTGATGAACTCTTCTCCTAAGATAACAAAAGGGACCTAGTCTGATGAATTTTCTCCTAGGATCTAAATCTTAGTCTGAGAAATCTTTCTCCTAAGATAGAATACCTAGTCCGATGAATTTGCTAGTCAAATATCCTTGGTTTTACTCACAGGATCGTGCATTCCAGTCAAGTCTTTAGTTTTACTCTCATCATTGCATCAATAGCTTAGGTGATCTACATTTTGCTAACAAACTCACAAATCTTCCTAGTGCAAAACTGGGGCAGAAAATTTTCTTTGTTTTGTCTATTTTGTTGAAGTCAGGAGCCCACCTGGAGAACAAGGGAATACTTTTCAAGTTCAGCAATCAGGAGCCTACCTGGAGAACAAGGGAAGTACAATTCAAATTCTATCTTTTAATTTTTAATATTTGATAACATGTTGTACCCAGCCACCAAACTGGGGCAGAAAATTTTCTTTGTTTGTCTATTTTGTTCCAGTCAGGAGCCCACCTGAAGAACAAGGGAATACTTTTCAAGATCAGTAATCAGGAGCCCACCTGGAGAACAAGGGAATACCTTTCGAGTTTCAGCAATCAGGCGCCCACCTGGAGAACAAGGGAAGTACAATTCAAATTCTATCCTTTAATTTTTAATATTTGATAACATGATGTGCCCAGCCACCACACTGGGGCAGGAAATTTTCTTTGTTTGTCTGTTTTGTTGAAGTCAGGAGCCCACCTGGAGAACAAGGGAATACGTTTCAAGTTCAGCAATCAGGAGCCCACCTGGAGAATAAGGGAATACTTTTCAAGCGTCAGCAATCAGGAGCCCGCCTGGAGAATGGAGGTATATATTTTAAATTTCAGCAGTCAAGCATCACTCGGAGGAATGGCAAAACATCTCCGATCACAATTCAAGGCAACAACGCAAGAATTCCATCGGAAGAATACAAGTTCAAGGCAACACAAGAGCAAGTTTGAAGACATAGATAGGACTTTTTGTAATTCGTAGATCATAGCTTAGTCTAGCTTCTTTTTATTTCGACCTGGTATAATAAGGAGGTCAGCAGGCAGTAACCGCAGCAACAGCAGTGAAATCACAGCTCCAGGTAGTCCCAGCAACCAGACATTCCCGAACTACACTGACCTGATTCCTTTTTAGCCAAGGATATGTAGGCAACCTCTGAAGCAGGGCGCGGTCAACTCTTTCAAAATGCTTCACACGGAGTATTCAAAGGGGCAAAAATCGCTCGTATCCGCTCACTTATCTTTGCCCGAAAACTCTTCGTGTTCCCGAGCAAAGAGGGGCAGCTGTGAGCACGTGATTTTTGCCCTATATGAATTACTCCCAGAAATTCAAACAAAATGATTTCTTTCATTATTTGCAATTTTGTGGATTTTGTGTACATTTTCTGATTAATTGTTTGTCATTTTTGTTGTCATTTTAATTCTATGTTGAAAAATATAAAATAATACTACTTGTACATTTGGCATTTAGGGTATTTAATTTTCTAACATTTTTAAGGTATTAATTAGAAAATTAATGGTTTCATAAAAGGAAAAATCAAAAGTACAGGGTAGTTTGCACTTTTAATTTTGATTTTTGATTTTTGAGTAATTTTGTGTTAATTTGTTATGCTAATTGTCATTTTTGGGTTTAATTAGTTTTTCTTTAATTTTAGGAATTAATTTAGATTTTTGTTAGTTCCAAATTAAAAGAAATTGCAATAAAAAGAGGAAAAGAAAAGAAAATGGGTTTAATTTATTTTGTAAATAAAATGAAAGAAAGAAAAGTAAATAAAAGAAAGGTGGGTTGTCTTAAATGGAAGACCCGAAATTGGGCCATTTTAACCCGTCCAAACCGGCCCAAAAGCAACCCCCACCCGGTCCAGTGCCA
The DNA here is from genome assembly GCF_001879085.1 of Nicotiana attenuata. Taxonomy (NCBI): domain Eukaryota; kingdom Viridiplantae; phylum Streptophyta; class Magnoliopsida; order Solanales; family Solanaceae; genus Nicotiana; species Nicotiana attenuata. The sequence continues at coordinate 16,858 of NW_017670533.1, forward strand.
CCCTTAGCCAAAACGACCCCGTTTAGTTAACAATTGATCCANCGTCGTATTGCCCAAATCAATCTCAACCGTCGAGGTTTCATGATCCAACGACCAGGAACTCGAGGATCTTTAATATAAAACTGTCCAAAGGGCCACCCCCCACCCCCATTGTTCCCGTTTCTCATACCCTCCCAAACCCTAGAGAAGCTCCGCCGCCCAGATACACTCCGTCAAACCCGCTGGCGGCGACGACTCAAACCACCCCAATGGCAACCAAAATCACATCCCGAATTCCTCTACACCTCCCTATTCCCAATCCACGACTAGTTTACCTCGAATGAACCCAGAACTCTTCGAATCTGGGTTCAAAGTCATGAACCCTAGCGCCGCCCAAAATTCCTCCGGTGGCGGCGCCACCGCAAACCGGTCCCAAATTAACACCCTAGGACCTCCTCAATCTCCTCATCCTAAATATCCAAACCATTTCCCTCGAATCACTGCCAATCTTGTCGAATCTTAATTCGAAATAATCCGGCCAAAACGCTACTTTGTCCAAACGGCCCCAAATTCGTACCAAATACTCTCCTGACTTCCCTCATCACTAATCCCTAACTAAAACCCCTCGAATCCCACCGGAACTCGTTGAATTTCAAATCTAAGGTTTATGAAGTCAGGTCTGTTTCGAGATGTTTTGGGGTCAGTTGATTTTTTGTTTAATGTTATATGCCTATTTCTGACGAAATAGACAAATAACATTAATGAAAAATCAATTTAGACGGTTTGGCCATATGAACTCTGAAATTAGTAAGTCTTGCTTCTCAATTCTATTATTTCTTTTCTTGGTTCTCGTGAGTGCTAGTTTGTTAACTGTTAGTCAATATTATTCGGTTTTATGTGTTAGTTTGATTTTTAGTTTGGTTAATTCTCGTTTTGTTCATATCATTCCTGTTCTGATTGTTGTTCAGATTTTGTGCTCGCTTCCGTTTGTTTGTTCATCCCGTTTAGATTTTAATTCATTTTAATTTTTGGTTTTAGTCTGATTATTAGTGTAATTCTTTGTTTGGGCCTTGTTTGAATCTGATTCCTTATGGTTTAATGTTAATGAGTCAGGTTAAATCAGTTTGAGTAGCAATTATCTTAATAATTCCATGTTTTAAGTTTAATTAAGTGTGTCTGATTTGTTCTTCATGGCAGTGCTTCATATCTGATTTTAATAGGTTTAATCTTGTGTTAGTTAGTTGATCCACGAATGATTAATGCAATTTGTTTTCTTGTTTAGTTAATTGTCCAATTAGTTTAACTTTAGGTGAATTGGGTTGTAGCTGGTAGCTTTAATCAGGGAAGAAGGGTGGGTTAATTGTGACCTAGTTAAGTAATTTCAGGGGGGTATTCAGGGATAGCTTAGATATTTGAGATTGGGTGGAATATGGTAGTTAACACTAGAGTCTTCTAGGGTCTTCTAGACTAGGGCTTTAGTTGTAATATCAGTAAGCTTAGGGTACTAACTTGAGGAACAAGTCAAAAAATAGAGGGTCAAGTAGAAATAAGTGAAGGACTAAAGGGCAAACACAAAAGCTGAAGGCTGCCCTCATTGATGCCTATAAAAGGCAGTCTTCTTGGCTTCATTCACAAGCTTAGACCCTCCAAAAATTCCCTCCCAAAATCCTCTTTACAGATCTGATCCTGCATTTTTGAATTTCAAATCATAGAAAGTTCAAAAAAAAAATCTTCTTCTAGATCTTAGTTTTATACAGAAAAACCAAAAAAAAACAATAGAAAACTGTCCAAAATCACAAAAAAAAAACAATAGAAAACTGTCCAAAATCACAAAAAAAAAATACTGTTTCAGTTCTGGTAATTTGAAGGTTCAGGGGTGTTGCTGTTTGATTTCGAGTAGTTTTTTTGGGGTTCAATTAGTTTGCTGTGGTCACCTGTTGGTGCTGTGTTTCTGTTAAAGTTTCCTAGGTTTATTGTGAAGCTGTTTTGGTTCAAAGTACTTCTGTGTGATGGTTATTGCTGTTTGTGATTGCTGGTGCTGTGTTTGGGAGTAATTCATCAGTCTAGTTGTTGCTGATCTCCTTTCTTCTATTGTGATTCGATTTACCAGGTACATATTTGTAATCTCCAGGCTTTGGAAATGAAATTGAAGCTGAATCTATGCTGCGGAATTGCAACTTTAGTAGCTCTGTCATGTTTTAGATAGATTTTTGTGATTTAATAGGTTGCTCATTATAATCAAATTGTAATAACTCTGAACTGTTAAATAGTAGACTGCTGGACTAATTAGTGTATTCCAGGTGTTTTAGCAATTTAGTTGGTTTAGTTTGTGCTGATAATGTAATGCAGAATTTCAGTAGGCTTCTATATGTACTTAGTTAGGATTGTTTTGGACTGTTAAGTGTGTGGTTATTAGCTGAGCTTTAGTATGGTTTAGTACTTACTTCAGTTAATTTGTTGCTTTGTTTAAAATAAAAAAATCAAAATAGATTTGATTAGCAACTGATCCTGAGATCAGCGTATGGTGCCTAGGTCGATTTTAGTTCCAATTTGAATGTGTCTTTCAAACAATTTAATAATGCAGTAGCTAATATTAGTAGATGATGTTATTAATGTCAACTATGGTTTTTTTTTTAAAAAAATCCAATCCAGATTTTCATTTTGCTTTTCAGTCTTTAGTCGCGTCTAAGAGCTCCCCAGTAGCTAAGTAAATAAATTAGTCTGTGCATGAAATTAGAATTCAATTGATTAATATCTTTTAGATTTGAATAAATGCGTATTGTCTTCCTTTGGCTATAATTTTTGAACACACACAGAAGAGTTTGGGATAATGTGGTGGGCAAACGTTTAAACAAAACATTGGCTTGCTAGAAGACAAAAACTCTTTTAAAAGAAAAGATTAGGAATAGGGGATTAATTTGCAAATATAAATTTGGGTTTTCGAGTTAGGTGGCGGGTTCAAATTAAGAGGGTCCTCCCTTTTGTTTGAATTCGGACTTGAATTCGAGGCTCGAATTTATAAATGTATATTAATTAGATCCTTTTAGAGACAAATAATGAATAGAAAAATCGTAGTCGCTTTAGGTTGGCCTTTAAATAAAAATGAGACGAGCCTCGCCGAACAAAACATACAAATTGCGGGGCCCTCACTAAATGTTTATATCAAAAGACTTAGAATTTGGGGCGTGCCGTTTAGCGAATTTCACGGCCCCCGCAAAGATAATAACACGTTAGCCACTTTAGGCGCGCTTTTAATAATTGTACCTTCCTAAGTACGGGTGTGCATTTCATGCAACCCAAATCCAAATCCTAAAACGTTGAATAGGAATGTGTTGAGGATCCGGGTGCATTTCATGTGACGTGATCCAAAAACGCGTTCTTAAACGACGTTCACTTTCTTAATAACTAACTAAAAGCGGTAAATAATTCTAAAATTGCACTATAGGTGTTAACATGTATAAAATCAGATTTTAGCCAAGTATAGAAGTTGAGGGACCGTGGTAGAACCACGGAACTCGGGAGTGCCTAACCCCTTCTCCCGGGTTAACAGAATTCCTTACTCGGATTTCTGGTTCGCGACTGTAATACAGAGTCAAACCCTTTCCTCGATTCGGGATTCAAACCGGTGACTTGGAACACCATGAATCTCCCAAATGGCGACTCTGAATCTCTTAATAAACGAATCCCGTTTCGATTGTCCTTTAATTGGAAAAACTCCTTTTATTATATCCTTGACGGGGTGTAGTAGCGAAAAAGGAGGTGTGACGGAGTGTAAAATAAACTAGAATCCCTAGTTACCAGGTGGCATCCCCGGCAGGTCTGCACGAAATACCTCCAGAAACTCTCAAACAACTGGTACAGAATCCATGGAAGGAACCTCTGCACTAGAATTGCGGACATAAGCCAAATAAGCTAGGGAACCCTTCTCGACCATACGCCGAGCCTTCATATAGGAAATAACCCTGCTTGTAGAATGACCAGGAGTCCCTCTCCACTCTAATCGAGACAACCCCGGTTAGGCTAAGGTCACTGTGTTAGCGTGACAGTCCAATATAGCATGATAAGGCGACAACCAATCCATCCCCAAAATGACATCAAAATCAACCATATCGAGAAGTAGGATATCTACACAAGTCTCAAGACCCCCAATAATGACCACACACGAACGATAGACACGATCTACAACAATAGAATCCCCCACAGGTGTGGATAAATACACGGGAGCACTCAAAGAATCACGAGGCACAACCAAATATGATGCAAAATAGGATGACACATACGAATAAGTAGACCTGGATCAAATATTACCGAGGCATCCCTACTGCAAACTGAGATCGTACTTGTGATAACCACGATAGTGACTCAACCTCAGGCCTGGTTGGAAAAGCATAGCATCGGGGCTGGGCCCCACCACTCTGAACTACATCTCGAGGACGGGCCCTATCTGGCTGGCCTCTACCTCTAGCGGCCAGACCTCTACCTCTAATGCCTCGACCTCCACCTCTAGCTGTCTGACCCCTACCTCTAGCTGGCTGAGCTGGCGGTGAAACACCAGGTGCTGGGACCATGGCACGAGAATTTTGATGCTGAGAACTACTCGATGCTCAAGGGCAAAGCTTAGCAATGTGCCTCGGATCGCCACAAGTATAACAAGATCTCGGCTGTTGTGGCTGAAGACCCTGAATCTGACCCTGGCAGCCTGAGTAACCACCCCGAAAACTTTGGAGCGGAGGTGTACTGGTAGGAGCTGGTGGTACACTGAAGGCTAGCTGATCGGGATACTGCATATGAGGGTCGCGGCCACCTGAAGCACCGTGAGAAGCCTGGAGTGCTGAATGAAACGGCTTGGGAGGATGGCCTCTACCAAAAGTACCCCGGCCTCCAGATGAGGCCCCACTAAATCCACCCAAGTGATGAGGCCTCTTGTTGGACCCCTGACCACTCCCCTGAGCTAAAACCATCTCAACTCGCCTGGCAACATTGGCTGCATCCTGGAAAGAAATCTCACTCCTAGTCTCCTTATCCATCTGCAATCTGATAGGGTGAGCAAGTCCCTCAATAAACCTCATCACCCTCTCTCTCGCGGAGTGAAGTATAAGAAGAGCATGACGGGCCAAATCAATAAATCGAGTCTCATACTGAGTGATGGTCATACTGCCCTACTGGAGACGCTCGAACTACCTGTGATAGTCCTCTCTCTGTGTAACAGGAAGGAACTTCTCAAGAAATATCTGAGAGAACAGGTCCCGAGTCAAAGCAAGCGACCCAGCTAGTCTAGTCAACACAAAGTCATTCCACCATCTCTTGGCAGACCCTATCATTTGGAATATAGCAAAATTGACCCCATTGGTCTCCACTATCCCCATGTTCCGCAGCACCTCATGGCAGCGGTCAAGATAATCTTGTGGGTACTCAGAAGGTTCCCCACTGTAATGAACTGGAAAGATCTTGATGAACTCATCCAATCTCAATAAGCTCTCGGAGGACATAGTTGATCCACCAGCGACCTGTGCTGCAATAACTGGCTGAACTACTCTAGCTGGCTGAGCTGTTGAAGTCTGGTACTGGGGAGCCATCTGCTCTGGAGTGTGGTTAGCAGGAGTTTGTGCTTCTCCTCCAGCCTGGGAGACGGCTGGTGCCATGGGAAAAGTGCCTGTCTGAGCGATACTCCATAAGGCCCACCAAACGAACCAAAGATCCTGCAGCACGGGGGTAGCAATGAAACCCTCTGGGACCTGAGCTGGTCCCACTAGAACGGTCTGGGCTGGAGCCTCATCATCAAACTCCACCTAAGGCTCCGCTACTGGTGCTGCTGCTCGAGCTATAGGCTGAGCCCCACCCCTGCCTCAGCCTCTGGCCAGACCTCGACATTTGCCCCTCGTAGAAGACACGGTACGTGTTCTCTCCATCTACAAACAAACAAGAATAGAAGAGTTCGGTTAGCACTGAGAGAAAAAAATCGCACGACAGAGAAGAACAGAAGTGGTATTGTTCCTAAATTTTGTAGCCTCTGGGAGATAAGTACAGACGTCTCCATACCGAAACCCCAGACTCTACTAAGCATGTTTGTAAATTATGAGACCTAGGCAACCTAGTGCTCTGATACCAACTTGTCACGACCCGGATTTCCCACCGTTGGGACCGTGATGGCACCTAACCTTTTAGTTGCTAGGCAAGCCACCAATTAGAGATCAATATGCTAACTCTTAAATAATTCAGTAAATAACAAAAATTATACCATAACTGATTAAAGGAGTGTAGAATTTTATAATAACCCAATTAATTATACACAACTACCCAGAATCTGGTGTCACAACTCACGAACTTCTAAGAGTCACTACAAATACTGGCGGAATGATTGTTTTCGAGTAAAAAGAAAGAGTAAACTGAAATAACTGGAAGGGGACTCCAGGTTCTGCGAACGCCGACAAATCTGCCTTGGGTCTCCTGTGGGATTGAAGTCAGCAGCTCAACTCGGGTCAACACGGTCCAGTACCGAAATCTGCACAGAAAGTGCAGAGTGTAGTATTAGTACAACCGACCCCATGTACTGGTAAGTGTCGAGTATAACCTCGGTGAAGTAGTAACGAGGCTAGGACAAGACATTCCCAAACAAACCTGTGCAGTTTATCAATACATATACACTAATAACAGCAACTGAAGAAACAAGGCAAGAAGTATTGGGAAGGGGGCATGCTGTGGGGATTACAAGACAAAGAATTACAACGGAGATGAGAACATGAACAATCAATATACCTTAAACAGATAAAAATGGATAAACACAGTAAAAGAAAGTTCACGGCATCACCTTTCGTGCTTTTACTCTCAACCTCACCAGATAAGATAATAGAAACGTGCACGGCATCACCCTTCGTGCTGTTACACTCAACTTCACCAGATAAAATAATAGAACGTGCACAGCATCACCCTTTGTGCTTTTATGATACGCTCAAATTACACTTTTATAAATTGTGTAAGGCGGTCGATGTCAAATATAATAACCCAACAAGGTTGGGGTCGAATCCCACAGGGAATAGGAGTGAAAAGGTTACTAGAATAGTGTGTTGCTCGACTAAAGTCGTAATTCTATCCAGTTAACGGTAACAATAGTGTGAATTAATAGTGACAAGAGTACGAATTGAGTTTGTTTTGAAGTAACAACTAGTTGGAATATTAAGAGTGTGAATAATTTGGATTAAAGATACCAAAGTTGTGTCCCCTTTAATGAAATGTAATGCTATCGGTGTTAATATGATATATTTCTAATGGTCGGTCCTTTTGATATGCAAATGATGTCTAAGTGACTACCCAATATTTTCCAATAGTTGGATAATATTTCCTCTTTATAATTTTTCCAAATGTAAAAGAGTTGCAATTAATAACAATCAATATATGCCAAATAAAACTCACTTATCCCTAAGCGATTTTATTAAATAAGGTTTAAAGCCTTGAGTCTTTGATATTTACTTCTACCAAATTCTAACCCACTTTCCCAAGCAAAGTAAAATTTAATGGCACTTGTTAATGTTTGCAACCACCAACAATAAATGAAGCACAAGAAATAAATAAATATCAACCAACCATTATATATATATATTCAATGTTAAATACCCATTAACATAACACCCATTTAGGGTCCACAACCTTAGTATTTAAAGTTAGCTACTCATGCTACAATATAAAATCCAAAGAGTATTTAATGTCATAAAAGCTTACAAAGTAGAGAATCTTCACCCAAAAGCTTCCAAAAGTGAGGAATATTAATGTCTTGGAATATAGTGCAAAGACTAGACAAGATGAGCCCACAAAGACATCATAAAACTATTTATAGTGGGCTCAAAATCGGGACAGAAAGCGGACAAAAATGCCCTTTCAGGTCTGATATGCGACCGCATTCGTGTCGCAGAACACGTATGCGCTCCGCATTTTGATCTTCCTCACCGCAGAATGGAACCCTAGTTGACAGGTCTTCATCACATTCTAGTTGTGCGGATCGCATTGCAGAAATGCGATCGCATTTTGCGTCGCATTTTCATCATTCAGTGACCTTCATGTTTGGTTTGCGGTTGACTCTGCGGCTCGCATGTTGGTTCTGCGGTCGCATAGTGGACCGCATTCTTGACTTGAAGTTTAGCCCAGAACTCTGTTTGTGTCTGCGATTTGGCGTCCACTCTGCGGCTCGCATGTCTGATCTGCGATCGCATAGTGAGTCGCAGACCAGCTTTCTTGCTATATTTTGCTCTTTTCTTGTCTTTTTCCTTCCATTTCCATGTTCTTGGATCCTCGGTCTTTATGCCCTGTAGAAACAACAAAACTACATAAGTAACGGAGATAATTGCATTAAAACAAGCTAAAATCTAAGCAATTAGTATTGAAATGTGCTGAAATTCTCCGGCACATCATTTTACACTCAACCTCACCATAAAAAATAATAGAAACGTGCACGGCATCACCCTTAGTGCATTATCACACACTCATAAAGCATTGCACGGCAACACTCTTCGTGCTTTAACGCTCTCCCTCACCAAAACAATGAACAATCAATACCAAATTTAGAAAAACATGATAAGAAATTGTTGAACACATCAAATAGCTAGTCTAAACATGAACAACATGATCAAAGAATACAACCTTTACAAGAATAAGACTCACTCACATGCTATGACTCGACAACAACGCATAGGTACTCGTCACTTCAGCTATACGTTGTACTCAACATCCAACACGTAGCAAATAGGTAAATAATACCTAATCCCTCAAATCAGGGTTAACCATGACACTTACCTTGCTCCAACGGCCAAACTCAAAGCTCAATCACCACTTTTCCCTTCACACAAGCGTCCGAACCAATAGAATCTAGCAAATTACCAACCAAATAATTCAATTTAAGCCTTAGCAACTACCCACGATTGCAAGGAATTCAATTTAGGCCATTTTTGAAAAAGTCAACACCCGGGCCCACTTGGTCCAAACCCGAAATTCGGACCAAACCCCGATTACCCATTCACCCCGGAGCCCGAATATATAATTGGTTTTGGAATCCGACCTCAATTTGAGGTCTAAATCCCCAAATTTAGAAATCCCTAGTTTATACCAAAAATCCCCAATTCTACCATGAAAACCATAGATTCTAGGCTGAAATCTTGCAAAATGAAGTGAAAGATTGAAAGAAACTAGTTTAGAATCACTTACCTATGATTTGGGGAAGAAATGGTCTTTGGAAAATCGCCTCTTGTGTTTTAGGTTTTGAAAATTTGAAGAATGAATGAAAAACCCCGTCTAAGTCCCTTTTACACAACTGCAGATGTCGCATTTGCGACCTGAGCTTCACAAATGCGAAACTCACAAATGCGAAGGGACCATCGCAAATGCGAGGTCCTTCACACCTCTGCTGCTTTCGCAATTGCAAAGATAAGTTCACAATTGCGGACTTGAATCTCCGCAAATGCGACTAAAAGATCGCATTTGCGATCATTGCCCCTCCCAACTTTACTTCGCAATTGCGAGGAAAGTCTGGCTCAGCTACTCTTTGCATTTGCAATGAGAAGCTCGCAAATGCAGAACCTACAGAGTTCTCAATTGCGATGCTTGATCTCACAAATGCGAGATCAGAGGCCTGCAACAAGATCAGTTATACCAGCAAGTTTTTCCAAGTTCAAACCACTCCGTAGCCTATCTGAATCCCACATTCACACGCCATGTTGAATCTGTTTAAAACCCGGACTAAAGGGACTATTTGATTTCGTAAACCCGATTGCTCTACGACCCTCGATTTGATGATATTGGCCGAGCTACCTGAATCAATTAACACACGTTTAACTCAAGATTTATTTATGAGTACATATATTGCCAGTGCATCGTTATGCGATTGCATGATGCCTTCAGCATCCTCATTGTTCAAAGAGATGGTTCCCTCTGGTATATCATCTCGGGTTCATTTTTCCCTTGTGATGGAAACCTTAGAGCGGTTTAGCATTGGTCCTTGGGGGACGTCGAATCTGCCAATGATCATGTTAATGACGCGCTGAGGTTCCTCTTGTTCGGTCTGTTTGTTAGAGTCCCTATTCTTGAAGTGATTTTTTGCTTGATCACTCAGGAATTCCCGAAGGTGCTCGTTATTGAATAACCGGGCCACTTCATCTCTTAGTTGTCGGCAGTCGTCGGTGCTGAAGTGATGAGTACCATGGTACTTACACATCAGGTTAGGGTTTCTTTGGGGAGGGTCGAACTGCAATGGCCGAGGTCACTTGGTTTCTTTGATGCGCCCGATGGCAGATACGATGCTGGCAGCATCAACATTGAAGTTATATTCCGATAATCTCGGTGCCTCCTTGGCCCCTAGTGGCCTATCGAAACCATTTTTGCTCTTTAGTCCCCGACTATTGTGGCCCCGATCGTTCCTTTTTTCATTTCTCATAGGGTTACGCCCGGATCCGCTATCTCTTCGATCTCCGCTATATGGTTGATACCGATCTCTGTTCGGTCTTGGCTCATGATCGACGAATCTTTTAGAACTATCATTAGTTCTGATGGGATAAACGAACCCGCAGGGAGCCTCGAGCTGATTGTCCTCGACTCTGATCTTTGATTGGTACCTATTATGGACGTCGCCCCAAGTTACCGCTGGGTATTTGTAACGACCCGACCGGTTATCTTGAGCATTTGCACTTTGCTGGGTAGTTTGGGGGCATGAGTAGCTCCGTATTATATATTAGGACTTGTGTGCAAAATTTGAGTTCATTCCGAGTTGATTTGATATGTTTCGACGCGAGTTTTTGGAAGTCGAAAGTTCATTAAGTTTGACTTGAGGTGCATTTCATCGTTTCGATGTTGTTATGCATGATTTGAGGCCTCGAGTAGGTCCGTGTTATGTTATAGGACTTGTTGGTATGTTCGTAAGGGGTTCCGAGGGGATTGGGTAAGTTTCGGATAGGTTTGGGTTGTGTTGTGTTCGTTTTTCTTATGTTTCAACGTCGTTTTTTCAAGCATAAATGTTACCACATTAAACAATCATCTCAGATTTCTGTTTAGATTGAAGAATTAGATCCGTATCGTAATTACGGAGCCATGGCAAAAAGAATCGTAAAATTTGGACATCGTATGGGGATTTTATGGTCATTTTACTAAGAATTGGGTTGCTAGATTTTAAGATTAATTACAAAATTGCCATTACTTCGTATTTAAAAATTTGTACTATTTTCAAATATTGAAACCAATATATCTCCCTCATTATAAGGTAAAATGGAGTGATTCAAAAGCCTAACTTGACTGAAATTTCACAAGAAATCCATTAAAGGCATAAAAAGCGAGTTTCAGGATTGTTTTGCACACAAAACAAGGCAGAACAACTGGACAAAAATATTTAACATCAAGGGTTTGTTCATTTGGTCATATTTTGAGTTGGGGAGCTCGGATTTGGACTATTTTTGGAGGAGATTTTTACCATATGAATTGGGGTAAGGTTCTATACTCAATTTTGGTTATATTTCATGAATCCATCTTCGTTTCTGGCATTTGATTGATGATTTCAAAGTGAAATTTGGGAGTTTTGTTTAAAATTTCATAAAGCAAATTTTGAACATCGACTCAGAGTCGCATTTGAGTAAAACTAGTATGGTTGGACTCATAATTGAATGGTTTGTCAGATTTTATGAATTTTGTCGGGTTCCGAGGCGCGGGTCCGAGTTTGAATTTATTGTCGATTTTGGGATTTTGATTAAAGATTCGACCTTTATCGATTGGGTTTGTTTCCTTTGGCATTATTTGATGTATTTGAGTTGCTTTTGGCTAGTTTGAGTCGTTCGAAGGTTTGTACGCGTGGGATGGCTTTTATGGAGCATCGTTTGGCTTACTGGGTATTGGATTTGGCTTGTTCGAGGTAAGTAACACTTCCACACTTGGTGCTGAGGGTATGAAACCCCGAATTACGTGCTATGTGATTGGTTTGAGGTGACGCACATGCTAGGTGATGGGCGTGTGGGCGTGCACCATGTGAATTGTGACTCTGTTATTTCTGTGGTACTGTATAGTTACCTGATCTTACCTGTAATCATGAAATTTCTACCTACTTGAGCTATTGAGTTGTGACCCATGTTAGAAACCATGTCTAGGATACATGCTTATCCTATTGGAACCCACTGAGGTCATTTCTTTTGTTGAGTTATATGTTTTCATTGTTGTATATACTCAGTCATACACATTTATATGCATATCATATCTCACTCTCTGTTACCATTTATTGGCATATCATATCATCATTGTGAGCTAGTTTCATGGCATTGTGAGCCCGAGAGACTGGAGAGATTGATGACTGAGTGAGGCCAAGGGCCTGAGTGTGAGTGATATTATGGGATCAGGCAACATGCCATAGCATGTTATATTTATTACATATATGGGATCGGGCTGCACGTCGCATCGGTTATACTGATTTATGATAGCGCTTGGTCTGAAGGAGCCCCTCCGGAGTCTGCACACACCCCTAGTGAGCGCGGTTGATTATATTGAGGGATGGATCTTCCCTGCACATAGATCTTGTCCGAAGCATTTATATACCTTGGGATGGATCTTCCCCACTGGCTGGATTTGGCCCTACTCAGTACTGAGTGACTGATGGTCAGTTTATGTATATAGTCCGGGATGGATCTTCCCCGGGACGGATTGGCCATATACAGTACTGAGTGATTGAGCATGATGAATGGAAAGTGTGAGACAGTGAGATTGAGTAATCTGAGAGTGTGAGTAACATGAGTTCATCTCTGAGATACATTGCATTGGCATGCACACATGACATACAAGCATAGAGTTGCATTTTTCTCATGTTGTACGGTATCACGTCATTCATGACTTCTCACACATATTGACATATGGGCATAGAGAGGTATTTTACACTTGCTATTGGGAAAGAAAATGAAACATCTTATTTATTGTTGAAAGGATTTTTGGAAAAAATTATAGTCTTCAAACTTACTCGTATTTTCGATGATTTCGATAAAGGATTTGGGTTTTCATTGATATACTTGAAAAGCGGAACTATTTTTTTGGGGAAACTATGAAAAACTAAGCATTTTATCTCTGATTTACTTCTTTATTACTTGTTTTACGTTGTTATGAACTGTTGTTGGCTATTGGTATTGGACCCGACCTTTGTTCCAGCTCGTCACTACTTTCAACCTAAGGTTAAGTTTGTTACCTAATGAGTACATGGGGTCGTTTGTACTCATACTACACTTCTGCACCTTGCGTGGAGATGTTTGCTGTTGATATGGATGTTATCAATGGGAGCTGGAAACTGAAGACGCACATGCGTTCCGGTTGTAGCTACCTCTTGTTCATGGTAGCCTAAGAATATAAAAATCTATTTATGTACTTTTCGAACGGATGATGTATTTATTTCCTACCGGCTTTGTAAATTCTAATTTTAGAAGATCATGATTTGTACTACTTGTCCTTGGGAAATGTATAGGATTTAGATATTTTTTTTACTTAATTGTCTTATTAAATTTTATTAGAATTGGATAGTTGTTAATTGGCTTACCTAGCGGGTTGGTTAGGTGCCATCACGACTTGTTGGATTTTGGGTCGTGACAAGTTGGTATCAGAGCTCTAGGTTCATAGGTTCTATAAGTCATGAGCAAGTGTCTAGTAGAGTCTTGTGGATCGATATGATGACATCCATACCTATCTTCTAGAGGCTACAGGGCATTTAGGATAAACTTCCCATCTTTCTTTCCTTATCGTGCGGCATTGATTCAGCTTGAAGCATAACTCTTTGAATTCCTTCCAAACATGCGTATGCGCATGTGAGTGCTCGGTATCAGAGGTACGTCGACGGCTTGTGATTCCATGGATGAGGTGCAAAATGTGATTTCAGTGTGCTGATGATGGCCAGTCTGGAGAACTTGAGGTCAGGGTTTGACTGTAGCTTGAGCACGGGGATTTCGATTGTGTGAGCATGTGCTTTTAGACTTATAAGTCCGATAGTGTCCTTATTAGTGGAATTTTGGCTTGATGAGTGGTTAGATGGCTATATGATGAGTATGATGTGACTGTGGGATGTGTACAAATGGATTGAATGTAACGAGATGAGTTTGCTTTATATGTAAAAAGGACTATTTGTGCTTGATTTCTGTCTTGATGTGACGTATAGTTTCGAGTTATAAGTGTATTGGAGGATCTTTCATGTTGTTTAACTGTGGAACGAATTAGGTTCTCATGCCTTGTTAGTGAGTTTGGACTCAAGAAGATTAAGTGATTGTGTAGTAGTTGTACCTGTGAAAGGGTATAAAGAGATGTCAGTTTGAGCTAAGCATGTAGGTTATAACCTGCGAGGTAATCTACGTATGTGTGACTTTTATGATGTTTTCTAGAGGCTTTCTTTTCTACCAGTGGGTTATATTTGTGCAATTTGAGTTTGGATCAGTTGTAATAATTGATCTGACCCTCACGACGATGAATGCGAGATTCGCAGATGATTTGAGGTATTAGATGGTTTGTGTTACATGAGCTTATGAAAGATTTAGTTGAATCTCACTGCGGTATTATGGCAGTAATGGGGTATGGTTATTAAAGTTATCAGATTTTTTATTCCATGGCTTTGAACCAAGTGGGGGAGTCTTCTATCGATGAGTTGATTGCACGGTTATGTGTTGTATTGGTTTCAGTTTGAGGTATACTTGTGAATCAGTTATGACTTGCAGAGGCTGAGATCGAGAATGACTCGAGTAAGGGAATTTCTGGATACGGGTTGTGTTACACTTTATGGGTATATGAGCATCATGGAATGATTTGAGTTGTTATTCGTGAGAGATGTAGTGCACATGGAGTAGGAATTTACTCGGTTGCTTAGAGGTATGGATTACTTCTTTGGGTGTTATTATGCTAATGGGGCACATGTCATTCGGCCATTTGGGCGGTGCCATTGAAATTTGAGCAGAGTGGAGGACTCTCAAGAATGTTCTAATGGATTCAAGAGTTATATGTAGCGATTGAGAATTTTTTGGATTTCTATATGGCTAGAATTTGAGATTTAAATAGGATGGTGCCGAGACTCACGGTATTTCTATATCATGATGGAGTTTACATTTCAGTATCAATAAGGTGAAGGAAACGACTTCAGAGGGTCTCTTCAGAGTGGGCGTCTTGGTTGTGCTATTTTTTGGGTGCTAAAGAGGGAATACAACGGCATATGGTTCTTAAGGCGATGTGCTTTTATGCTAGGATCTCTTGTGGTGAGCTTTAGGTAATGATCGTGGTGTTCTAGCAAGGAGAAATGTCAACTTAAGGGTAATTCGGAAGGAACTCGGAGAAATAGGACAGTTGGATAGTAGGTTCAATCAGCACGATAATGGGTATGATCGATTCTTTGGGTAATTATGGTGTGGTGAGACTCTACAGGTGTTTCGTGGCAATGCTCTTGGGTTTTGATGGCCTCCGTGGCTTGGTTGACTTAGAGAGATTCAGTTCTGATGGTTTGGTTATGTGCATATGGGTTTCGGAGAGTTCTCGATGGTTTCTACCACGGTTTGAGATGGATATTTCCTACTGGCGAGAGGAGCATGTTGCGTATTGTAATTTTCTCCTAGGTGAGATCAAATGGAGGGTCTCCGACTAACCAGGTAGGTATTCTGCTTTTGACTCGGAGATGATTATGAGATTCTCGTACTTTTGTATGATGGCATGATAGATGCGGTGTGTTGTGTAGGATTAAGATTTGCATGTGCAAGTCACTGTTCAGTTTTGAAGGGAAGGTCTTGAATTCTTAGACAACATGGACGGTTTCCAAAGGTGCATTTCAGAAGGTGCACTGTATTTTGACTTCGGATGCTTCATTGGTATTACGGTAATCGCCTGGTTTATCGATTGCTGATATTCAGAATTTGCTATGTTACACGGAAGAAAATTATGGGAGTATTCCTTGTTGGATGGTTGTGTGTGGGAGATGTGTTAAACATTCGGGCGGTGGAGTTAGGATCAGATATGGTGATTCGTGTGTTCTATGAATTTGGAGACCGGGAGTTCTCAGAAACAGATTGTTTCGTGGTTGTGGACTGTGAAGGTGTGTCCAAAGCTATCCAGATGATAATATGCTTTATAGTTCAGTTATTGTAGACTTTCGGAGGGTTATGTATCTATTTGTGGGTGACCAGAGTTGATTTGGGGTCCATTGGTAGGCCCAATGAGGATGTGTGTTCTATACCGGGTCGGATTAGTTGGCTCCGTACTGTTGTTAAGGGATGTGACATTTGGGTAGACTTGAGCTTATATGTGTTCTCGTATGTTCTATGTATTACTCATCTATGCTATGAGGGGTGTGATTCGTTGGTTATATACACACAAGGTGCGGTTCTATTGGAGCCTTATAGCAGAATTTGAGCGAGATAGGTATTTGGGTGATGCATGATTAATTGCACATTGGTTATGTTCTTTCGGGTTTGTGTGGCATTGTGTCATTTGCTTCTCCGTGGTTATGGTCATGCACCTTGGGTACTTGATGTCGAAGTACACGTGGTTATCGAATTTGAGCAGAGTGGCTTGAGGTATTTATTATGGACCAATGTTTGAGGGGGTCGTGTATCGCGGCAGAGTTATGTTGAGATATGACCCTTTGTGTTAGATTCGTGTGTTATGGTGCCACGGTGGGTGATGGGTTTTTAGCATTGCATTGTGTGGTACTTGTTGAGCTTGCAGAACGGTTCTCTCGTTTGAGTCATTTTCTATGTTTGAACATATTTGAATTGTTGCGTGTTGGTGCACGGATTGAACGGTTCGTGGCTTGGGGTAGTATTGGTGTGGCATGTCAGTAGAGTAGCTGGTATTTGATAAGATGAGATCGTCGGATCTAGGATGGGTGCTATCGAATTTGATTGTGGTATAGTTCAAAGGATATGACGCTGATAGGCTTAGAAATTTACTATAGTTCTTGTCGAAGGAGAGGGAGCTTCATGACTTGTTGATCTGATGAATGGTTATGAGTTTCTGCGTGTTTCTTTCATCATCGGCAGTGTATGAAGGTTTTAGAACGAGGTTTTGTTTGATATGAGGTTTATTACCAATATCGGGTTTACTTTTAAACAGCTACGGTGATTACAAATTATTGCTATGAGCATTTGAGTTATGTGGTATATCATGTGATTGTGTCTTGGTTATGGTTATGGCTTGATGCAGCTTGTTCAGACTTATACAGTGCGTAGATGTGTGATTCGAGTCTTGTAGGAAATTTCGGATGTTGGAAATCGGATTATGTGGTTTACGGACTAAGGTTGAAGTAATGATCTTCAGCTATGTTTTGTTGCCGGGCCTATATGGAATAGTGTGGTGTGTAATCACCCCCGGGTATGTGCATGGTAAGGTTACACGGCAATTTAACGACTTAGGAACAACTCTTGGCACGTTCAAGGACGAACGTATGTTTAAGTGGGGGAGAATGTAACGACCCGACCAATCGTTTTGAGCATTTGCACTTCGCTCATTAGTTTGGGGGCATAAGTAGCTCCGTATGATATATTAGGACTTGTGTGTAAAATTTGAGTTCATTCCGAGTTGATTTGATATGTTTTGGCGCGAGTTGTTGGAAGTCGAAAGTTCATTAAGTTTGATTTGAGATGTGTTTCGTCGTTTCGATGTTGTTATGCATTATTTGAGGCCTCGAGTATGTCTGTGTTATTTATGGGACTTGTTGGTATGTTCGTATGGCATTCCAAGGGGCTTGGGTGAGTTTCAGATAGGTTTGGGCTATGTTGCGCTCGTTTTTCTTATGTTTTGATGTTGTTTCTTCAAGCATAAATGGTACCACATTAAACAAATAAGCTCTGACTTCTGGTTTGATAAAAGCATTAGATCGTTAATTATGGAACCATAGCAAAAAGAATCGTCGAACCTGGACATCATATGAGGATTTTATGGTCATTTTACTAAGAATTGGGTTGCCAGATTTTTCCAGATTAATTATGAAATTGCCACTGACTTCGTATTTAAAATCTGTACTATTTTTAAATATTGAAACCAACATATCTCCTTTATTATAAGGTCAAATGGAGTGATTCAAAAGCCAAACTTGACTGAAATTTCACATGGAATACATTAGATGCATTAAAAGCGAGTACCGGTATTGTTTGGCACACAAAACGAGGTAGAACAGCTGGGCAAAAATATTTAATTTCAAGGGTTTGTTCATTTGGTCATATTTTGAGTTGGGGAGCTCGGATTTGGACAAATTTTGGAGGCAATTTTCACCATATGGATTTGGGTAAGTGTTTTATACTCGATTTTTGTTATATTTCATGAATCCATCTTTATTTTTGGTATTTGATTGATGATTTCAAAGTGAAATTTGGAGGTTTTGTCTGAAATTTCATAAAGTGAACTTTTGAGTTTTGAACATCGATTCGGAGTCGGATTTGAGTGAAACTAGTATGGTTGGACTCGTAATTGAATGGGTTGTCAGATTTTGTGAGTCTTGTCGGGTTCCGAGGCACGGGATCGGGTTTGACTTTTTGGTCGATTTTGGGATTTTGATTAAAGATTCGACCTTTATCGATTGGGTTTGTTTCCTTTGGCATTATTTGATGTATTTGAGTTGCTTTTGGCTAGTTTCGAGCCGTTCAAAGGTTGGTACACGTGGGATGGCATTTTTGGAGCATCGTTTGGCTTGCTGGGTTTGGATTTGGCTTGTTCGAGGTAAGTAACACTTCTAAACTTGGTGTTGAGGGTATGAAATGTCACGACCAAAACCGATGGGCCATGACAAGTGCCCGAATCCTACCTATCGAACACCCTTAAGCATGCGTCTAAGATATAAACATGAATAATATCTGCTGAATTACGAGAATAGCATACGTGAGGGAAACCTGCCCAAAAGACATATATACATACACGTGCCAAATACGTAGGGCGAGCCGACAAGGCTGATGTAGACAACTATATATCTAAAACTGGAAGCCGATAAGGCCACATACTATCTAGCTATACATGACTGTCGACAGTCCTGTAATAGAATATACAACTGTGCAAGGATGGGACTGGGCCCTGTCATACCCATATATGTATACAACACATCATACCAAAATGCAAAGCAGCTCCGGATCAAATGGAGCACACCAACTCTCGCTCATCAAGGATCCTAAGAAGGGGGGCCGTCAGCTTGTCTACCTACACCTGCGGGCATGAAACACAGTCCCCGAGAAATAGGGCGTCAATACGAATAATGTAGTGAGTATTTAAGGCATGAAGATCAGTGCAATAAGAGATATAGGTGAAACATGGAATAAAGAATTCCGCCTGTAAGTCTAAATAACTTTGTAAATTCTAAAACATTTATAATGTCATGCACGTTCGTATAAATGTCATGTCATGCATAAGTATAGGTGTACATAACATCATCAAGCCTCTGAGGGCATCCCATCATATCATCTCGGCCACTGTGGGCAACATCATCAACATATACCAGCTGATCAGGTGGTGGTGCGTATATGAACGCCGTAACCTTTTCCTATATCCCATATATATATATATATATATATATATATATATATATATATATATATATATATATATATATATATACACACACACACACACACACATATATATACGCATGTATAACGATATCTGGTCATGGGTCAATGTACATATATAAATGAATGCAATGCATGAGAATTATGTCAATAAAATCTTTCGGAATGTCATAAGACCATTATGCCTTTGATTAATATCATGAAGTAAACTTTATCAACTTACGAATTTTCTGAGACCCATGAACAGAATATATAATAATAGGTCACATGGGGAATCAAGAACATAGACACCCCTATAACTTCTATGAATAGAGTCATTTATAAAAGCTACGCTTTTGCTCGTTTCGTTTGTATCATTTGGATCATTCCAAAAAGAAAGAAGGGATAGCCTTAACATACCTGAGTCGATTCACTTGACAATCCCTCTAACACATGTTAATTACGACAAAACACGTGACGGCAAGATCGGAGTAGGGAAAATTCGTAGGATATCCTTGAGAAAGATTGCACCGTACTCCATTATAATTGCAAAATCTCGCGTTTATTAAGATGTTATGAAATCTCACGTTTTGAATTGTTAAAGATGCTATGAAATCTCACGTTTTGAATGAAAGATTGAAGCAACTCACGTTGCTAATGAAATTTTCATCTTGCTGAAGCCTTGCTCTTTAACTTAGATGTAATACATCTCCATTTGTGAACTAGAGAAGGGATTTAAGTCTTGGTTGTGTGGTCCCCACCTTTCAAGACTTGGTGTCACATAACTCTCTTAAATGTGCCACCTTTCAACCAATTTTAAGAGTCACTAAAAGGGAAAGGGGGTGCTGCCACGTGGTGGGGGGTTAAGTCTTATCCAACAATTCCCTAATTAATTAGTTAATCTCATATTAGCCAATAATTAACCAATTACCCACATAATTAAGAATTATCTTAAATTACTTAAAATACTACTCACTTTTAACACACTTTATGTATCCTACTATCATGGTCATGTGGTACCTTGTATGGCATTAGTTGATAAATACCGGGTATTATTACTCGGATCGTATTTTATCCCAAATCGACATCCTTCAACGAAACTCATATTCTTTGATTCGTTTACCCTTTAACCTTAACGGCGCTTACTTATCGCCTGTTATAAATAGCATAAGTGCTTATAACCTCAAAAATAATCTCATCCCCGAGTCTACGTTGATTAACTTACGACGAAACTTTTACATACAAAATGCGGGATATAACATGAAACCCCAAATTACGTGCTATGTGATTGGTGTTGAGGTGACACATATGCTAGGTGACGGGCGTGTGGGCGTGCACCGTGTGAATTGTGACTCTGTTATTTCTGTGGTACTGTGTAGTTACCTGATCTTACCTGTAATTATGAAATTTCTACGTACTTGAGCTATTGAGCTGTGATCCATGTTAGAAACCATGTCTAGGCTACATGATTATCCTGTTTGGGACCCACTGAGGTCATTTCTGCTGTTGAGTTATCTACTTTCATTGTTGTATATACTCAGTCATACGCATTCATATGCATATCATATCTCAGTCTCTGTTACCATTTATTGACATATCATATCATCATTTTGGGCTAGTTTCATGCATTGTGAGCCCGAGAAATTGGAGAGATTAATGACTGAGTGAGGCCGAGGGCCTGACTGTGAGTTATATTATGGGATCGGACTGCACGCCACAGCATGTTATATTAATTACATATATGGGATCGGGCTGCACGCCGCAGCAGTTATACTGATTTATGATAGCACTTGGGCTAAAGGATCCCCTTCGGAGTCTGCACACACCCCTAGTGAGCGCGGTTGATTATATTGAGGGATGGATCTTCCCTGGATATGGATCTTGTCCGAAGCATTTATATACCTGGGGATGGATCTTCCTCACGGGCTCGATTTGGCCCTACTCAATACTGAGTGACAGATTGTCAGTTGATGTATATATTCCTGGATGGATCTTCCCTTGGCCGGATTGGCCATATACAGTACTGAGTGATTGAGCATGATGAGTGGAAAGTGTGAGATAGTGAGACTGAGTACTCTGAGAGTGTGAGTACATGAGTTCATCCCTGAGATACATTGCATTGACATGCACACATAACATACAAGCATAGAGATGTATTTTTCTCATGTTCTACAGTATCACGTCATTCATGACTTCTCACACATACTGACATATGGGCATAGAGAGGTATTACACTTGCTATTTGGAAAGAAAATGAAACATCTTATTTATTGTTGAAAGGATTTTGGGGAAAAAATATAGTTTTCAAACTTACTCGTATTTTCGACGATTTCGGTAAAGGATTTGGATTTTCGCTAATATACTTGAAAAGCGGAACTATTTTTTTCGGGAAACTATGAAAAAGCTGAGCATTTTTTTTATCTCTGAGTTACTTCTTTATTACTTGCTTTACGTTGTTATGAATTATTGTTGGCTATTGGTGTTGGACCCGACCTTTGTTCCAGCTCGTCACTACTTTCAACCTAAGGTTAGGTTTGTTACTTATTGAGTACATGGGGTCGGTTGTACTCATACTACACTTCTGCAACTTGCGTGCAGATGTTGGCTGCTGATGTGGTTGTTATCAATGGGAGCTGGAAATTGAAGACGTACTTGTGTTTTAGTGGTAGCTACCTCTTGTTCATGGTAGCCTTAGAATATAAAAATCTGTTTATGCACTTTTCGAGCAGATGATGTATTTATTTCATACCAGCTTTGTAAATTCTAATTTTAGAAGCTCATGATTTGTACTACCAGTCCTTGGGAAATGTATAGGATTTAGAGTTTTTTACTTAATTATCTTCTTAAATTTCATTAGAATTGGATAGTTGTTAATTGGCTTACCTAGAGGGTTGGTTAGGTGCCATCACGACTAGTTGGATTTTGGGTCGTGACAGTATTCTATCAAATTCTATTTCTGCTGCTGTGAAGCCAAGGAGCTTTGGGGGTTGAGTCCTTGAGTGAACGCCTGAACGGCCCAATCGTTCGCAACCGGAGGCAGATCCATTCATTCCATTTGAAACCTCGACACGAATTCCCTTAGAATTTCATTAGCTCTTTGTTTTACTTTGAAAAGGTCTGATTTCCTGGTTTCGACCTTGATGGCCCCGGTGTGCGCTTTTACAAAGGCATCTGCAAGCATAGCAAACGAGTTAATAGAATTAGGAAATAAGTTGTGATACCATATCATTGCTCCCTTTAATAGGGTTTCTCCGAGCTTTTTCAGCAAAACCGACTCGATTTCGTCATCTTCTAAGTCATTTTCCTTGATGGCACTTGTGTAGGAGGTCACGTGTTTGGATCTGTTGTTCCATTATACTTTAGAATTTCGGGCATACAGAACTTCGTCGGGATTGGCTTTAGTGTTGCGCTCGGGGGAATGGTTCTTGGAAAAATTTCTTGGAATCCAGGCCTTTATAGGTCTCCACTTTTTTGTTGTTGGCTTAGATTTTCTTCTCTTCCGATTTCACATGCTTTGTCAGTTCCTTAAGCATCTTTATTATTTTAGGGTTTGTCCTGGGCTCAACTTCACCCAGCCTTCCCGTGACTTGTTCATTTCTTCGGGTATTTCCCAGGATGGTTTGGGCTCAACTCTGCTAGGGGCGCGGCTTTGGTTATACAGCTAGGCTATCGCTGCTTGTTGAGCTTGTAACATTTCGAAGATCGCCCACATATTAACCTCGTTGCCTTCACCATCGTGTGTACCTCGAGCTGTTGATCGGTCTCCTCCGCGAACACTGTTCTCGGGGTCGGTCAGCAAGTTTGCATCGATGGCCACATATGAGTTAGCATTGATCGGGTTCACAACTGGGACTCTATTGGGGTCAACAGGGGGCACCTCGTTGCTAGGTACTATATTGTTGTTTTCACCATGGTGGCTAGACTCAGCACCAACGTTCAAGTGAGCAGATTGAGAGTTTGAGATTCTTGAGTTGACCTAAAAATAAAATCTCAAAGAACAAGCGTAAAATAGAGTGCGTTATGGAAATTTCAAATTATCACTATTATCCTTAGCCCCACAGTGGGTGCCAAACTGTTCCCCCTTAAAAACGGATAATAATTGATTTTGTATACGATTTTAAGGATATGAGGGTTAATTCGATACAAGTGATTAATGACGTTAGATAAGTAAATAAAAGACAGAATAAATAACCAAACCACTATTAATAGCGAGTTAGGGCACGGTTAAAGGCTTAACGTGAAGCTCGACTTCGGTTCCGAACCAATGCTTAAGAAAGACTTATGGACCAAAACAAGAACTTTGAACAATCCTTTAGAAACAGAGAAAATCATATGTATATTGCCTTGATATGCGTGTTACAATATCCCTAATGAATGATCAGCTTCCCTTTATATAGTAGGGGAATTTTACCCTAAGTACAATTCTAAAAAAGGTAAAAATCTTTCTTTTTGCTAATCACTTATTTATAGTTGTACGGGCCGAGATTCACGTCGTAATATCCGGTTGGGCAGGATTATCACGGCCCCTTGTTAATCGTGTGCGGTCATTTGGCGATGCTTTCCGAGGTCTCGTTATTCGAATCAGGTCCGGGGGATCTCGATGGCTCAGGGGCAGGTGTTTTGTTCGGGCTTTGATACGGGCGGCTCTCGGCTTGGATTTCGACTATATGCAGTTATGTCCTCTCTTCGTTCGTCCCACCAGGAAGTCGAGATGCTCATTAACCCGATTTTACCTGTATACACATAGAATTTGATTAATTAGTCGTATACCTCACTCCATTAGCAATGCTTATAAGCAAAAAAGGATTAAACAACAAAGAATGTACTAAGAGAAGTAGATAAACTTCTGAAGTTGTTACGTTGGTGCTTACATATTTTCACATAAAATAATGTTTAACAAGATCTTAGAAAGATTTGAGGATTTCAGCTTATTACAAAAAGTCAATAGTTTGATCTTTGTTTGAATAACTGTTATCGAGTTTGGATATAAGAAGACTTGGCCCCATTTGCAATATAAAAAACTATCTATACCTTCAAAATTTATGTAGAAGTCATAAAAGCATAGACTTGAAGATCATTAACTAGCTACTTGTCACAACAAGAAACTTATAAGTTTTAATTTAATAATTCTCTGAGACGTCACAAAAAGTAATGCATGCGTTGAAATTGCGGAAGCGATGGGACTGTTTAACTTTTATTTTTCATATAAAAGGGCGGATTCGCGAACTTAAATGTACATTTTAATAAAATTACAATAATTAGTAAATATGAAATCATAACTTAGAGATTCATAGTTGCCCATTTATTTGGCTACGTATTTTTAGTCAAAATAGCACGGTATAGCCAGTTTTCATACTGGTCATTTAAAAATAGTGAGCGTTTACCAAGTCAATGAAAAATAGCAACTATTTTACTGCAGCAGAGACCGATCCAGCATAATATACTGGAGTTCGGTGCACCTGTGTATGAACTCCAGCATATTATGCTGGACCGGTATACTTTGCTGGCTCCAGTATAATATACTAGAGACTGGAGCACCGGTGCTCCAAACTCCAGTATATTATGTTGGACCGGTATACTTGCTGGAACTCCAGTATATTATGCTGGAGTTCAAGTATACTTATGCTGGAACTCCAGCATAATATACTGGCGTATTTTTCCGGGTTTTGAACAGTGTTTTCGCTCAGATTCATCTTAACATGAAAAGTGGCTAAATTTCGATTACCTTTGAAACTGGGCTATTTTTGAACGACCAGTTGTAAATCGGCTATTTTTTAATTTCTCCCGTATTTTTATCGTGAAACTTTCACCTCACCTTGTAATTCTCTCCCCCTTTCCGTACCCATTTATATATA